>NW_022059983.1:4231407-4317389 GCF_007399415.2 Gopherus evgoodei
TCTTTCTCTAAGGAAATTCTTTGGCTTCCTGTTGAGAAAATACAAACCCTTTTGTGGGATTTTACATGTCACACATTGTCTGGGCCTTTCTGTTCCCAGAAAAGCAGAAGGGTGTCTCTCCTGGCATTACTATAGGGGCAGAGTTAAGGTTATGTGGTTATGGTGAGGGGAAAGTGTCATCTTAACTCCGCCTCTCCCTTTTCCTGCCCAAACTCTCACTGCACCTTCACATGTGAGCTGATGTCTATCTACTGTCTAAACTAACCGTACATGGAATTTCTCATTGCTTCTTCTCAGGCAGGCTGAGCAGTGCACTGGAGTTGCTACAGAAGGAGCAGATGCTAAAGAGCCTCCCAAGATACCTGAAGAGGATACGGAAGCACTGAAGGGTGCTGTTGGGAAAGGAAACCTCACCAAAGCAGCTGCTAAAGCGAAAGAGGCTCTGGAGAGGGTTGATAAAAACACTCTCAGCATCGCTGGCATGGGGGAGTCAGGCTCTGGAAAATTGTCCTTTGTCAACACCATCCAGGGCCTGGGGGCTACAGATGATGGTGCTGCTGAGATAGGACTTACTGAAAAGATAATGGAGCCCGCTCCTTTACCGACACCCTGAATGTCCAAATTTTATAGTCTGGGATCTGACAGGGACCGAGATGGCAAATTTTAAATCAGACACGTACTTCAAGCAGGTGAAGTTCAGCTGCTATGACTTTTTCATCATCATCTCCAGCCCCCACTTGACATACCATGACATTAGCCTCGCCCAGGAGATCCAGGGACTGGAGAAGAAGTTTTATGTTGTGCGCTCCAAGGTGGATCAGGATTTGACAAATGAAAACCGACGCTATGATGCGGAGGGAAAACTGAAGCAGAACAATGCTTCCGTGAAAAGGCCACATCAGTACAGTGAGAGTGCGCTCCTCAATGCCACCAGAGAGAACGGCATCGAAGGGCTGAAAACAGGAGGGATGGCCCCCCCCCCACGGGTTTTTCTTGTACTGAGATCAGGGCTGGTGCAACCATTTAGGCAAACTAGGTGGCTGCCTAGGGCGCCTAGTGGTTGGGGTCACCTAAAAGCCCCTTCAGGTGAGGAGGTGGAGGTGAGCTGGAGGGGCATGCAGAGAGAGTTGCCCGCAATAACGAGGGGGGGCGCACAGGGGAACCGCTCCCTGCCCCAGCTTACCCTCCACTCTGCCTCCTCCGCTGAGCATACAGCCCAGCTCTCAGTCTCCTCCAATCAGCGCCGCACGCCTGGGCGGGGAGGAAATTAGAGCAGAGCCGGCGTGATCAGTGGAAGAGGCAGAGCCGAGGTGAGCTGGGGCAGGCTATTCAGGCAGGGTTAGCTTCCGCAGGAGGTCTCCCCAGGCAGGGTTAGCTGCTGGGGAAGCGGGGGAAGGGGGGGAAGTCTCTCCAGGCAGGGTTAGCTGCTGGGGGCAGGTGAAGTCTCCCCAGGCAGGATTAGTTGCCATGGGGGGACAGGGTGGAGAGGGGTTAGCTGTCACGGTGGGGGGGGGGTAGCTGCTGTGGGGGGGGCTCCCTGGGGGGGGGGCTGAGTTAGCTGGCGGGGGGGTGGGGTTAGCTGGCGGGGGGTGCAAGGTGGAAATTTTGCCTAGGGCACGAAACTTCCTTGCACTGGCCCTGACTGAGACGGGACTTAGGCAAGTACAATTTTCCCAAATTGCAGGAAGCAATAGTGGATGAGGCCCTCAGCCACAGGAAACGCGCTCTCCTACGATCTCTTGTCCAACACTGCTAAAGAAACCTTGGAGGAGAAAAAAGACCAACTGCAAAGGCAGATATGGCTGAAAAGTCTGGTGCCATGCGGAGTCGCTGCTCTTCCTATCCCAGGTCTCTCCACTGCGTGTGATGGTGCCATGCTGGTGACATCCCTGATAGCCTTGATGAAGATTCTCTTGCTGCAGTTGCTAGACAGGCTAACAAGCCCATTGGAGAGCTGAAGGCCATTGTAAAGTCCCCACTGAGTGAGGAAATACATAAGAACGGCCATACTGAGTCAGACCAAAGGTCCATCTAACCCAGTATCTGTCTACCCACAGTGGCCAGTGCCAGGTGCCCCAGAGGGAGTGAACCTAACAGGCAATGATCAAGTGATCTCTCTCCTGCCATCCATCTCCACCCTCCGACAAACAGAGGCTAGGGACACCATTCCTTACCCATCCTGGCTAATAGCCATTAATGGACTTAACCTCCATGAATTTATCCAGTTCTCTTTTAAAGGCTGTTATAGTCCTAGCCTTCACAACCTCCTCAGGCAAGGAGTTCCACAAGTTGACTGTGCGCTGTGTGAAGAAGAACTTCCTTGTATTTGTTTTAAACCTGCACTGCCCAATTAATTTCATTTGGTGGCCCCTAGTTCTTGTATTATGGGAACAGGTAAATAACTTTTCCTTATCCACTTTCTTCACATCGCTCATGATTTTATAGACCTCTATCATATCCCCCCTTAGTCTCCTCTTTTCCAAGCTGAAGAGGCCTAGCCTCTTTAATCTTTCCTCATATGGGACCCTCTTCAAACCCCTCATCATTTTAGTTGCCCTTCTCTGAACCTTTTCTAGTGCTAGAATATCTTTTTTGAGCTGAGGAGACCACACCTGTACACAGTATTTGAGATGTGGGTGTACCATTGATTTATATAAGGGCAAAGGTAATAATTGGAGATATACCAATCTCCTAGAACTGGAAGGGACCTTGAAAGGTCATCATGTCCAGCTCCCTGCTTTCACTAGCAGGACCAATTTTTGCCCCAGAACCCTACCTGGCTCCCTCAAGGATCAAACTCACAACCCTGGTTTAGCAGATCAATGCTCAAACCACTGAGCTATCCCTCCCCCAATAAGCTAGTGGCCTTCTTATTCTCTATCCCCTTTTTAATGATGCCTAACATCCTGTTAGCTTTCTTTGACTGCCGCTGCACACTGCGTGGACGTCTTCAGAGAACTATCCACGATGACTCCCAAAATCTTTTTTCCTGATTCGTTGTAGCTAAATTAGCCTCCATCATATTGTATGTATAACTGGGGTTATTTTTTCCAATGTGCATTGCTTTACATTTATCCACATTAAATTTCATTTGTCATTTTGTTGCCCAATCACTTAGTTTTGTGAGATCTTTTTGAAGTTCTTCACGGTCTGCTTTGGTCTTAACTATCTTGAACAATTTAGTATCATCTGCAAAATTTGTCATCTCACTGTTTACCCTTTCTCCAGATCATTTATGAATAAATTGAATAGGATTGGTCCTAGGACTGACCCTTGGGGAATGCCACTAGTTACCTCTCTCCATTCTGAGAATATACCATTAATTCCTACCCTTTGTTCCCTGTCTTTTAACCAGTTCTCAGTCCATGAAAGGATCTTCCCTCATATCAAAAGATCTTGTAATTACGCTACTGATCAAGTGCACAGCTGTGGCAGTGAACTATTCTACCTATTGGTTTAAGTTTGTACCTGTGGTAGATTCTGTGGTATCTGCAGCAGTTTCGCTCCCAACCACAAAGATCATGTTGCAGAATTTCCTGGATGATGTTGCTGCTGACACAGCACGAGTTCTGGAGGTGGGTATGGAGGGAGCCATTTCAAACTCAGAGCAGAAGCACAAAAACACATGCATCCCCTGAAAGGATGAAATGCCAACATGTGGCTGAAAGGATCAAAGTAAAGACCCTGCCCTAGCTGGAGCTCAGAGCTCAAAGCTGTGCAAAGTCTCATGAAAATGCTGCCTTTCTGCATAAGGTGTCCTTGTAGCACCTTAGAGACTAACACATTTATTTGGGTATAAGCTTTTGTGGGCTAAAACCCACTTCATCAGATGCATAGAGTGAAAAATACACGAAGCAGTATATATATTAGAGCTCATGAAAAGATAGGAGTTGCCTCACCAAGTGTGTGTGTGTGTGTGGGGGTCAGTGCTTACAAGACCAATTCAATTAAAGTGGAAGTGGCCTATTCTCAGAATCCTTAATTGTTGCAGGTGACACTCTCCCCTTCCCCTCAGGAGGCAGAGGAGTGTTTGGGTAGGGAAGGAGGAGAGGGGTGAAGACCCCCTCCAGAGCTGCTGGAGGAGCAGCAGTGGGACTTGGGGGGCAGAGCTGATGTAGGGCTGGGGGTGTGCAATTTATGGCTGGTCTGGGGGAGGGGCAGATGTGGGGCTGGGCAGGGGACAGAAAATTAACTAATTATAATGTGGGGGTCTGAGGAGAAGCTACAAGCGCCTTTCTAACCAGCAGCCATATAATAATAGGAAAGATACCTATCTCCTAGTACTGGAAGGGACCTTGAAAGGTCATTAAGGCCAGCCCCCCGCCTTCACTAGCAGGACCAAGTACTGATTTTTGCCCCAGATCCCTAAGGGACCCCCTCAAGGGCTGAACTCACAACCCTGAGTTTAGGAGTCCAATGCTCAAACCACTGAGCTAGCCTTCTCCCTGGGAGCTAGAATCACCTGCTCTGTACATCTGGGAGAGCCGGGCACAGGCATTGTCTCTGACACACACCAGGGCAGGGGGAGTTCAGAAACCAAAAGCCTCAGTATCATCCTTTCAAAAATATCTCACGGTTTGGGCCAAACTTGCGGATTTTGAGGGAAAAAAATCTCATGATTTTCTGGGTCTGACTTGCAGTTTCTGAACGTTGGGGGCTGGTATCCTGCTCCCAGCACCTGGCATCCCCACACTGCAGCTGTCACAGGCTGATCACAAGGATTGGTAGCGACACATGGGATGGTGTCTCCAGCGCAGGCCCAGCGCCCCCAATGCCGGTCGCTGTAAGCAGGTTCCCGGGATGGGCGAGGAGCCACCGGCTTTGGGGCAGTCATGGTTCAGCCTGTCCTACTGACTGACTCCTTCCAATAATGCAGTGCTCTGCACAAGCCCCTGCTCCCAGTGATGGTGCTGGGCTCTCAGGGATACATTCGTCCAGAGTCCCAGAACTCACTGGTTGTCGGGGGGACACTGTACTTCTGTGCCCCCGCTGCTGAGTGCGACCTGTCCCCGGCACAAGGCAGGGAACGAACTGGTCCATCCAGCTAGGAGCTGAGACTGGTCCCTTGCTAGAGGCAGATGCTCTGAGCAGGGCAAAGTGGGCTCAGCCACTGTGCACAGCAGGGAACGTGTTCAGCCACTGGGGCGGCCACACCACACTTACAAGATGCACGATTCTCACTGGATTCTCCAAACCACCCGGTATCCAGCAGCTTCTGGTTCCCTGGGGGATGGAGAAATCCTCTTTGTTATTGATGGGGGGCTGCTGTGCAGTGCACGTCTCGAAATCTGACCCTTAGAACTGACCCTGCTCCGTTTCACACCATTCTGCAGCGTGGCTCCCTTGGAGCAGCAGTGACACCAGGTGGCCAGTTTGGGTAATGCACAGAGCGTATTTCCATGGAGCAGCAGTGACTGGTGGGAATATGTCCTCCAGGTTTCCTGCTGTCCAGACACCTCCAACCACCTCTCCCCTAAAGCCAACAGGAACAGGGCTCTTGCCCTACAGCCCTCACAAGATCCCCAAGGGCAGGAGATGTGAATGAGGACAAGGGGCTGCAGGGGTTTGTCCCTTAGGGGGTCTTGGCCCATCTGCAAGCCGTTCCTGGAGAAGCCTCATAGGGCAGAGCCCCACTGCAGCCATAGCTGTGGTGTGAATACTGATGCCCCCCAACTGTGGCACTCACACAGGAATCCGGCTTTGGTTCTGGGCTGGTCATTCAGCTTGGCAAGATTCATAGATTAGTAGACTCATAGACTTTAAGGTCAGAAGGGACCATTATGATCATCTAGTCTGACCTCCTGCATAGTGCAGGCCACAGAATCTCACCCACCCACTCCTATAACAACCCCCTAACCTATGACTGAGTTATTGAAGTCCTCAAATTGTGGTTTGAAGACCTCAAGCTGCAGAGAATTCTCCAGCAAATGGCCCATGCCCCATGCTGCAGAGGAAGGTGAAAAACCTCCAGGGCCTCTGCCAATCTGCCTGGAGGAAAATTCCTTCCCAACCCTAAATATGGTGACCAGCTAAACCCTGAGCATGTGGCCCAGACTCACCAGCCAGCACTCAGGAAAGAATTCTCTGTAGTAACTCAGATCCCACCCATCTAACATCCCATCACAGACCACTGGGCATATTTACCTGCTAATAATCAAAGATCAATTGCCAAAATTAGGCTATCCCATCATACCATCCCTTCCATAAACTTATCAAGCTTAGTTTTGAAGCCAGATATGTCTTTTGCCCCCACTACGCCCCTTGGAAGGCTGTTCCAGAACTTCATTCCTCTAATGGTTAGAAACCTTTGTCTAATTTCAAGTCTAAACTTCCTAGTGTCTAGTTTATATCCATTTGTTTTTGTGTCCACATTGGTACTAAACTTAAATAATTCCTCTCATTCCCTGATATTAATCCCTCTGATATATTTATAAAGAGCAAGCATATCCCCCACCCCCCAGCCTTCTTTTGGTTAGGCTAAACAAGCCAAGCTCTTTGAGTCTCCTTTCATATGACAGGTTTTCCATTCCTTGGATCATCCTAGTAGCCCTTCTCTGACCTGTTCCAGTTTGAATTCATCCTTCTTAAACATGGGAGACCAGAACTGCACACAATATTCCAGATGAGGTCTCACCAGTGCCTTGTATAACGGAACTAACACCTCCTTATCTTTGCTGGAAATACCTCGCCTGATGCATCCTAAATCCACATTAGCTTTTTTAACGGCCATAGCACATTGGCGGCTCATAGTCATCCTGTGATCAACCAATACTCCAAGGTCCTTCTCCTTCTCTGTTACCTCCAACTGATGCATCCCCATTTTATAACTAAAATTCTTGTTATTAATCCCTAAATGCATGACCTTGCACTTTTCACTATTAAATTTCATCCTATTACTATTAGTCCAGTTTACAAGGTCATCCAGATCTTCCTGTATGATATCCCGGTCCTTCTCTGTGTTAGCAATACTCCCAAGCTTTGTGTCATCCGCAAACTTTATTAGCATATTCCCACTTTTTGTGCCAAGGTCAGTAATAAAAAGATTAAATAAGATTGGCCCCAAAACCGATCCCAGAGGTACTCCACTTGTAACCTCCTTCCAGCCTGACAGTTCACCTTTCAGTATGACCCGTTGTAGTCTCTCCTTTAACCAGTTCCTTATCCACCTTTCCATTTTCATATTGACCCCCATCTTTTCCAATTTAACTACTAATTCCCCATGTGGAACCGTATCAATGCCTTCCTGAAATCGAGGTAAATTAGAGCCACTGAATTTCCTTTGCCTAAAAAATCTGTTACCTTCTCAAAGAAGGAGATCAGGTTGGTTTGGCACGATCTAGCTTTTGTAAAACCATGTTGTATTTTGTTCCAATTGCCACTGACCTCAATGTCCTTAACTACTTTCTCCTTCAAAAATTTTTCCAAGACCTTACATCAAACTAACAGGCCTATAGTTATCAAAATAGAGATATCAAACTAACAGGCCTATAGTTACTCAAATCACTTTTTTTCCCCTTTCTTAAAAATAGGAACTATGTTAGCAATTCTCCAGTCGTACAATACAACCCCTGAGTTTACTGATTCATTAAAAATTCTTGTTAACGGGCTTGCAATTTCATGTGCCAGTTCCTTTAATATTCTTGGATGAAGATTATCTGGGCCCTCCAATTTTGTCCCATTAAGCTGTTTGAGTTTGGCTTCTACCTCGGATGTGGTAATATCCACCTCCATATCCTCATTCCTATTTGTCATCCTACCATTATCCCTAAGCTCCTCATTAGCCTCATTAAAGACTGAGGCAAATTATTTGTTTAGATATTGGGCCATGCTTAGATTATCCTTAACCTCCACTCCATCCTCAGTGTTTAGCGGTCCCACTTCTTCTTTCTTGGTTTTCTTCTTATTTATATGGCTATAGAACCTTTTACTATTGGTTTTAATTCCCTTTGCAAGGTCCATCTCTACATGGCTTTTGGCCTTTCTCACTTTATCCCTACATGTTCTGACCTCAATAAGGTAACTTTCCTTGCTAATCCCTCCCATCTTCCACTCCTTGTAGGCTTTCTGCTTTTTCTTAATCACCTCTCTGAGATGCTTGCTCATCCAGCTTGGTCTACAACTCCTGTCTATGATTTTTTCTCCTTTCTTGGGATGCAGGCTTCCAATAGTTTCTGCAACTTTGACTTGAAATAATTCCAGACCTCCTCCGCCTTTAGATCCACAAGTTCTTCAGTCCAATCCACTTCCCTAACTAATTTCCTTAATTCTTTAAAGTTAGCCCTTTTGAAATCAAAAACCCTAGTCACAGATCTATTCTTGTTTATCCTTCCATCTAGTTTGAACTGAATTAGCTCATGATCACTTGAATCAAGGTTGTCCCCTACAACCATTTCTTCTATGAGGTCCTCACTACTCACCAAAACCAAATCTAAAATGGCATCCCCTCTTGTTGGGTCTTCAACTACTTGGTGAAGAAATCCATCAGCTATCACATCCAGAAAAATCTGAGCCCTATTATTATTACTAGCATTTGTCCTCCAGTCTATATCCGGGAAGTTAAAGTCTCCCATGATCACACAATTCCCATTAATGTTTACTTCATTAAAAACATTAAAGAGGTCTCTATCCATATCCAGATCAGATCCCGGCGGTCTGTAGCACACCCCAAGCACTATCTCGGGGAGGTTCTAGTAGCTTTCTTTCCCAATGTGATTATTGCCCAGACAGACTCTGTCTTACCCATTCCATCACTTCTTATTTCTTTACAGTTAACCTCATCATTGCTATACAATGCTACTCCACCACCTTTGCCTTTATTTCTGTATTTCCTAAACAGCACAGACCCTTCAATACCTGTAATCCAGTCATGACTACTATTTCAGCATGTTTCTGTTATCCCTATAATATCCGGTTTCACTTTCTGCACCAGTAGCTCTAGTTCCTCCATTTCCTCTAGTTCCTCCAAACATCGCTTGCCTCACAACCTAAGTCGTGCAGAACGCAATGCCATCCACAGCCTCAGAAACCACCCTGACATTATCATCAAAGAGGCTGATAAAGGAGGTGCCGTTGTCATCATGAACAGGTCTGACTATCAAAAGGAGGCAGCCAGACAACTCTCCAATACCAAATTCTACAGGCCACTTCCCTCAGATCCCACTGAGGAATACACTAAGAAACTACAGCATCTACTCAGGACACTCCCTACACTAACACCAGAAGAAATCAACATACCCCTAGAGCCCCGACCAGGGTTATTCTATCTACTACCCAAGATCCACAAACCCGGAAATCCTGGACGCCCCATCATCTCGGGCATTGGCACTCTCACTGAAGGACTGTCTGGATATATGGACTCTCTACTCAGACCCTATGCCACCAGCACCCCCAGCTATCTCCGCGACACCACTGATTTCCTGAGGAAACTACAATGCATTGGTGACCTCCCAGAAAAAACCATCCTAGCCACCATGGATGTAGAGGCTCTCTACACAAACATCCCACACACAGATGGAATACAAGCTGTCAGGAACACTATCCCTGATGATGCCACAGCACAACTGGCTGCTGAGCTCTGTGCCTTTATACTTACACACAACTATTTCAAATTTGATGACAATATATATCTCCAGCTCAGTGGCACTGCTATGGGCACCCACATGGCCCCACAATATGCCAATATCTTCATGGCCGACCTGGAACAACGCTTCCTCAGCTCTCGTCCACTCACACCCCTTCTCTATCTACGCTACATTGATGACATCTTCATCATCTGGACCCATGGGAAGGAGACTCTGGAAAAATTCCACCATGATTTCAACAGCTTCCACCCCACCATCAACCTCAGCCTGGACCAATCTACACGGGAGGTCCACTTTCTTGACACCATGGTGCAAATAAGTGATGGTCACATTAACACCACCCTATATCGAAAACCCACCGACCGCTATGCCTACCTTCATGCCTCCAGCTTCCATCCCGGGCACATCACATGATCCATTGTCTACAGCCAAGCACTGAGGTACAACCGCATCTGCTCTAACCCCTCAGACAGAGACCAACACCTACAAAATCTCCATCAAGCATTCTCAAAACTACAATACCCGCATGAGGAAATAAGGAAACAGATCAACAGAGCCAGACATGTACCCAGAAGCCTTCTACTGCAAGACAAACCCAAGAGAGAAACCAACAGGACTCCACTGGCCATCACATACAGCCCCCAGGTAAAACCCCTCCAACGCATCATCAAGGATCTACAACCCATCCTGGACAATGATCCCACACTTTCACAGGCCTTGGGTGGCAGGCCAATCCTTGCCCACAGACAACCTGCCAACCTGAAACATATTCTCACCAGTAACTGCATACCACACCATAATAACTCTAGCTCAGGATCCAATCCATGCAACAAACCTCGATGCCAACTCTGCCCACATATCTACACCAGCGACACCATCACAGGACCTAACCAGATCAGCCACACCATCACTGGTTCATTCACCTGCACATCCACCAATGTAATATACGCCATCATATGCCAGCAATGCCCCTCTGCTATGTACATCGGCCAAACTGGACAGTCTCTACGGAAAAGGATAAATGGACACAAATCAGACATTAGGAATGGCAATATACAAAAACCTGTAGGAGAGCACTTCAACCTCCCTGGCCACACTATAGCAGACCTTAAGGTGACCATCCTGCAGCAAAAAAACTTCAGGACCAGACTTCAAAGAGAAACTGCTGAGCTTCAGTTCATCTGCAAATTTGACACCATCAGCTCAGGATTGAACAAAGACTGTGAATGGCTTGCCAATTACAGAACCAGTTTCTCCTCTCTTGGTTTTCACACCTCAACTGCTAGAACAGGGCCTCATCCTCCCTGATTGAACTGACCTCGTTATCTCTAGCTTGCTTGCTAGCACACATATATATACCTGCCTCTGGATATTTCCATTACATGCATCTGAGGAAGTGGGTATTCACCCACTAAAGCTCATGCTCCAAAACGTCTGTTAGTCTATAAGGTGCCACAGGATTCTTTGCTGCTTTTACAGATCCAGACTAACACGGCTACCCTCTGATACTTTTCCTCCATTTTGTTACCTAGGCGCTTCGCATTAGTGTACAAACATCTTAATTTTTGCCATTTGGCTTCACTGACATTCTTTACCCGGTTAGGCACAGACATTCTACCACCAGTATCACCTATTAGACTGGTATCTACACTACCCTTCCTCCTTATGTCCATTCTTCTGCCCACGGCTGTATCCTCTTTTACTTTGTTTTCTTCCCTCTCAATGTTAAATTCCGGCATGGAGATTACCTGGACATCTCCCAACCATCTCCCCAAAATTCCTAGTTTAAAGCTCTCTTAATCAGTTGTGCCAGCCTCCATCCTAGAAGTCTATTTCCCTCCTTACCTAGGTGAAGTCAATCCTGAGAGAACAGTCCTCTGTCCATGAATGCTTCTCAGTGGCCATACATCCCAAAGCCCTCCTTATAGCACCAATGCCGGAGCTATCTGTTGATCGCCATAATCTTGTCACACCTTAGTTGCCCTTCTCTAGGAACAGGTAGAATCTCACTGAAGATCACCTGAGCCTCAATTTCCTTAAGCGTCTTCCCCAGTCTGGCATAGTCTCCCTTGATACGTTCCAGTGAGAATCTAGCTGTATCATTCGTTCCCACATGAAGGACAATCAGCGGATTCTTTCCCGCTCCCGTTAGGATCCTCTTCAGCCTCAGGTCCACGTCCCGTATCTTGGCACCCGGCAGACAGCACACCCTTCTGTTCTCCCGATCAGCTCTAGTTACAGGCCTGTCTATTCTTCTCAGTAAGGAGTCCACAATCACATAGACCTGCCTTTTCCTGCTGATGGTGCGATTCTCCGGTCTATCCCCGTTCCCTCTGGCTGCAAGTCCTCTCGATTTCTATTGTCCCTTGCAATCCTCTGCAACCCATCCCGTATCCTCCTGGAGCTCATATTTGGTGTTGTCTCCATTGACTCTTCCCCCCTTCCTATAGGACTAACTACTCTTCTCTTCTTCCTTGTCCTCTCACCTTAGCGACCACCTGCTGTGCCCCTTCTTCATTTTCCAACTCTGCAAACCTGTTCCTGAGCTCTATTTCTCCTTCACTGGCCCGTCTCTTCCTCTGCCTGGTTCTCTTAGTCACATGCTTCCCTTGTCCACTTTCCTCACCCAGCAGTCTCCCCTCTGAATTCTTTGGTCCTGCTTCCATCTGCAAGTCTGAGCTTTTCCCTTCAGCCTCCTCATGTCTTTGCTCCATCATCTGCTCGGACCCCCTTCTAAACTCAACCAGAGTTTCCACCTGCCTCTCAAATCCTTGGATCCTTTCTTCCATCAGCTCTATCAGGCGGCGCTTCATGTAGACGAAACTCTTTTCAGGTACCCCCTGCAGGATCATGTACATGCCACAGCTTCCACATCCAGTCATCCTCATTGTGTCTTTCACTGCTGCCTCTGTATCGGTCATAGCCTCCCCACCTAAAACCTGTTAGTCCAGGAAACACAAACCAAAACAAACCCCCAACAGGCACCAGAACACCAGCAGACCACCACCCATTCTCTTCACTAGCCTGTCAGTTCCTCTGCCTTGGTCTCTAAGTCTCCCCTGCAAACTCCTCCTGTAAACTCCTGCTGAAACTCTCCTGTTTACAGCTCTGTTTGCTGACTCCTGTGCTGCTGCAGCTGCCTATGCCGCTGCCTGGCTGGCTGGCCACCTTTACAGGACCCCTAATCAAATATTATTGGTCGAAGATTAATCATCATGATACAGGAGTGTAAATACATCACTGATGTGGGGAAGTGGTACTGCAGCCTGAACCATTCCAATACCTGTCAGAAAATCCCCCCTTTATAGACCGTGCTTGTGTATGACAAAGGGGCGATGAAAATTCCTTTCTCGTGATTGATCGGCCTGTGGAATTCCTTTCATGGCATCTGCATTGACATAACTGATACATTAAAGCCACGTCAACAAGTCATTTCATCAGTCACAGACAACGCCTGCAATAACAACCGTAACAAAAATGGCAATTGTTGTGTATTTGGTTGTCGTGGTTTTTGTTCCTATGGCAACTGAGTTAGATTATTCGGGGATAGCCAGCCAGTTCTATCTGGCTGGCCAGGTCAGTGCAGTGTCTGTAAATAAATGGTTGCTTTTTAAGCTTCCTGCTCTCTATTCTCACATGATCCTTCCTCAACTTTCGGCCCCCAAAGATACTACAGCAATATCCTGGACCAAGCTTATCGCGTTAAGTTTATCGTCTTTGCAGTCTGTTGTATGAAATGCAGTTCTTCGTATATCTACGTGGGCCAGAGATTGTCTATATCTGCAGGAGGTGGGGTAATTACAGTGCCTGAGAACAGTGGGGATGTCAGTCAGGTTGTAACGTGTCCAGAGAAGCACCGCCACCTGCAAATGGACAGGATCGCTGGTCCCAGGGTTTCCCAATGCTTAGGGAAGGGCTGCAAGGACTGGGCCTGCTGAGGCCCATGCAAGTCAGTGCTTATTCTGAGCAAAAGCTGTTAGGAATTTGTGTCCCCAGAGAAACCCGTGGGTGGGGTTTGAAGGGCTGCTCCCAGCCAGAGCTCAGCTCTTGTTGGAGTTGGGGGGATCTCTGGTGAGTTTATTAGCATGTGGGTAGGTGCTTTTTGTTATATCCTTGGGGGCAGCAGATTTAGGAAGAAATCCCTGGAGACACCGAGAGCTGTAAACCTTGAAACAGCCATTTTATTGCTACACCAGAACTAACCAACCGCCAGCCCAAACAGGCTGGGCTATCCCCTAATAATCTAACTCAGTTGCCATAGCAACACAAGATTCTATTACCACAACAACCAAATACACAACATATTCCTTCCCCCTTAATAAGAATGTCCCCAAAATAAAACACACACTAGACTAGAGAAGGAGGGTAGACTGCCTTCATTCCCGGCTAAACCCCAGGGATTATTTTGCCCCATAACATAGGTTCGCCCTAGCTAAAGATCCAGCCAACGAGGGGCCTTCTGTCTCTAGGTGGATTACAGCGGACTTCTGGTGTTGTTGCACCCAAAAGTGTCTTGGGCATGGGCCTGACATAACATTTCTTCCCAGATCTGGACCTTAGCGTCCAAAATATGGGTGTTAGCATGAAACCTCCAAACTTAATTACCAGCTTGGATCTGATAATGCTGCCACCAGCCAGGAAATTATACAGTGCCTAGCTCACTGTGGTCTCCCCAAAACCTTCCCTGGGGGATCCCCACACTCAGATGCCTTGAGTCTTACAACAAAGGGAAATAACCCCCTCCCCTTGTTTCCTTGTTACTTCCAGGCTCCCCTCCCTGGATGACCCTAGGAGATTCCCTGCTTCCAGTCCTGGAAACACAAGTACCAAGAGGTCTAATCTCTCTTCCCCCTCACCCAGAGGGTATGCAAAGTCAGGCTGAGCAAATTTAACACAAACAGATTTTCCTCCTGACTTCTTCCTCCCACCAATTCCCTGGTGAGCTGCAGACTCAATTCCCTGGAGTCCCCACTAAAGAAAAACTCCAACAGGTCTTAAAAAGAAAGCTTTATATAAAAAGAAAGGAAAGGACATAAAAATGGTCTCTATATCCAGTTGACAGTATACAGGGTCAATTGCTTAAAAGAAAAAAATGAATAAACAGCCTTATCCAAAAAGAATACAACTTAATATTCCAGCAACTACACACATGTAAATACAAAAAAACAATATAAACCTATTGTCTTACTATCCTTGTACTTACAACTTGGAAACAGAAGATTAGAAAGCTGGGAGATAGAGAAATCACTCTCAGAGCTGAGAGGGTCACCGAACCAAGACTCATAGACTCTAGGACTGGAAGGGACCTCGAGAGGTCATCGAGTCCAGTCCCCTGCCCTCATGGCAGGACCAAATACTGTCTAGACCATCCCTAATAGACATTTATCTAACCTACTCTTAGACAAAGAACAAAGAACTCACACCCAAACTTCCCTCCACCCAGATTTGAAAAAGTCTTGTTTCCTGATTGGTCCTCTGGTCAGGTGTTTGGTTCCCTGTGTTAACCCTTTTACAGGTAAAGAACATTAACCCTTAGCTATCTGTTTATGACAGCATGGGCCTGACAATGGGCTCAGGGTTCGTAGGGCGAAGGGGTGAGGATGGGGTATCAGCTCATGCCGGGCAGGGGGGTATCTCTGCCGCTGGCAGTAATGGAGGGGAAAAGTCAGGAACAGGTGACTCTTGATTCGGTGTCTGGTCAGAGGTGGTGAAGTCAGGCAACTCAACTGATGATGTGTCCTGAGGACTGGCATGACCTGGCAGCAGCTGATCTATATGTCGCCGCCAGGTGAGATCCTCTGCAGTCTGGACTGTGTAGGAAACAGGTCCCATTTAAGCGATGACAGTGGCAGGGACTCATTTAGCTCCAGAAGTATAATTCTAAGCCAAAACTGGCTGTCTGGGGCTAAAAGTTCGGTCTTTTTCTCTGGGTGTATGCAGGGCCGGCGCTACCATTTAGGCGACCTAGGCAATGGCCTAGGGCGCCAGGATTATTGGGGGGTGCCATTTTGCCGGGGGGCGGCAGGTGGCTCCGGTGGACTTGCCGCAGTCATGCCGGCGGACGGTGCGCTGGTCTAAAGGCTCTGGTGGACCTGCCGCAGTCATGCCAGCAGACAGTCCACCGGAGCCTTTAGACCAGCGGACCATCTGCTGGCATTACTGCGGCAGGTCCACCGGAGCCGCGGGGGGGGGGGGGGCGGTGAAATGGCAGTGCGCCTAGGGCGTGAGAAACCCTGGCACCGGTCCTGGGTATATTCCTGATGACTTGATCTTGCTGCTGACATAGAACTGTTTGTCGGGGTTCAGAAGATTTCAGCAGATCAAAGCAAGTGCGCAGCTGTCGTCCCATCATTAGAAAGGCCGAGGATGCCTTGGTTGTAGCATGAGGTGTGTTTCTGTAGGGTAGTAAGAAGGTATTCAGACACTTTTGAAGGGATAATTGTCCCCTTGTCAATTTCAAAGCGTGTTTCATTGTCTGCACAAATCTTTCAGTTAATCCATTGGTGGTGGATGATATGGTGCTGACGTGATGTGGTGTATCCCATTTGCCTTCATAAACTTTTGAAACTCCTGAGAGATGAACTGCGGTCCGTTGTCACTCACAAGTTGTTCTGGCAGACTGAAACGATTAAAGAGTCCTTGGAGTTTTGGATAGTACTCTCTGCAGTAGTGGACTGCATTATAGAGACTTCTGGCCATTTAGAATGGGCACCTACTATCACCAAGAACATGCTTCCTTCAAGGGGGACAGCAAAGTCAATGTGAATACGTTGCCACGGTTTTTCAGGCCAGTCCCAAGGATGTAGGGGTGCCCACTGGGGTGCATTCCTCACACCCTGACATGACATATGTGACAGTCAGCAGCGACCCCCTAACAGCTAGTAGCCTTATAATAGCTGGCAACCATTAGGAGAAATTGGACACCTCACGGACATAGTAGCCTGAACTTTTGAACTGTCTTTCCTTATCAGTCTTGAGGCAGTTTAAGCTGGTCCTAAGCTGGTTTTTGCTGAGCAGATTGCAGAAGTGCAGGGTTTGCTAATCACCAATCAAATGCTAACACGACCGAAGCCTGTGTGTGTGTATAAAAGATTCTTGGGTTTTGTATGGAGTAGAGCTTTTTGAACCAAGGTACAGAACTCTCCTATCTTCTGCAGAATAAAGCAACCTTTCCTTATCCTGTCTGGCTGTCATTGGCTCTCAGCTAGGCGGACCCGACATTTCAGTAACACATACAAGCTCTTGCCTTCTCTTCAATAGCACTGTCCAACCCAGGCCACCAAAAATAGCTTCGTGCAATTTCCTTCATGCGCACTATTCCACAGTGCCTGGAATGGAGCTGTTCTAACATCTGTGATCTGAGTGGTGGTGGGATAATGACACGTCTCCCTCACAACAAACAACCGGATTGGACCGATAACTCCGTCCTCCTGGACATGTAGGTAACAAGGTCAGGTGAGATCAGAGAGGTTCACCGAGATGTTCCATGCATCACCAGGTCCATAACTTGGGACAATATTGGGTCAACTCGAGTTGCCTTCGTTACCTGAATAGCGGTGATAGGTGTATTCTCTACTTGTTCAAAGTAAAAGATTTCCTTCTGGGCAATATCTTGACAGTTGACTGACAACAGCAGCCTTGAGAGACCATCCGCATTGCCGTGCAGAGTGGATTTCCGATATTTGATGTCATATGTGTGTGCGGAAAGCAACAATGCCCACCGTTGCATATGACTAGCAGCTAATAGGGGAATGCCTGTGTGGGGTCCAAAAATTGAAGTCAGGGGTCGATGGTTCTGTCCGAACAGGTACTGATGAAAATTCTGAATTCCGAAAACGATTCCCAATGCCTCATGTTCGATTTGGGTGTAGTTAGTTTCTGCTTTGCTTAGAGTGCGTGTAGCAAAAGCAATAGGTCTCTCTTCTCCCGAAGGTATAATGTGTGACATGACTGCTCCCACTTCATAAGGGGATGCATCGCAGGCCAACTGTAGGGGTAAGGATGGATCAAAGTGCGTCAGAACTTCAGAATTTAGCAATGCATCATTAGCTTTGTTAAATGCAACATCACACGCTTCAGTCCACTTCCAGGCCTTGTTCTGCCCAAGGAGTTCGTGAAGTGGTTTTAGCAGTGTGGCTAACTGTGAGATGAACTTTCCATAATAGCTCAAAAGTCCTAGAAACGAGTAAAGCTGGCTAACATTTTGATGAGGGGAGCCTCCACAATAGCCTTAACTTTGGCAGGGGTCTTACGAAGACCTGTAGCATCAATGATGTGTCCCAAATATTCAACAGAATGCTAGAAGAATTCACACTTGTCTTTGCAGACTCGTAGTCCATACTCTTCCAGTCTTTGTAGGGTAGCCTCTAAATTCTTTAGGTGATCCTCCTCATTCCTTCCAGTGACTAGGATATCATCCAGATAGCACTAGACTCCTGGCAAGCCACACAAGATCTGATTCATAGCCCTCTGGAACAGGCCGGGAGCAGATGTTATTCCGAAGGGTAGGCGACAATATCGATAAAGCCCCTTATGCGTCACAATAGTCAATAGCTCTTGGGACTTTACATCAATGTGCATCTGTAAATATGCTTAACTCAGATCAATCTTACTGAACTTTTGTCCCCCAGCCAGGCTTGCAAAGAGGTCATGGATGCGGGGTAGCGGGTATTGCTCTGCACATAACACTGGGTTGACAGTGGCCTTAAAATCACCACAAATCCGGAGAGAGCCATCTTTCTTCACTATTGGAACGATAGGAGTTGTCCATGGGCTATGGGTAACTGGTATTAGGACTCCATTTGTGACCAGGTGCTCCAGGTCCGCTTCGACTTTCGGCCTGATGGCATATGGCACAGTTCTGGCTTTCAGATATTTTGGTTGACTGTCAGGTTTAATGTTCAATGTCACAGTGATTCCCTTCATATGTCCCAGATCCTCTCCAAAAACAGCAGCATGTTTCCTTAGTATAGTGGTAAGACCGGTTTCTTCTTTAGTCACTTGGTGCACTTCTGCCCAATTCAGCTGGATCTTCCTAAGCCAAGACCTACCCATCAAGGCTGGGTAATTACCTCTCACCACAAACATTGGCAATTTAGCAGCCTGTCCATTGAGCTCCACCTAAACATCAGTAGTGCCCAGCATGGGCACAGCTTCTCCCGGATATGTCTTCAGCACTGTTTTTGTTGCTTTAAGCGGAAGATGCTGTAGCTTTTCTTTATACACCGTCTCTGAGACCAGCGAAACAGCTGCACCTTTGTCCAGTTCCATGTGTATAGGTTTGCCATCCAACAATGGGGTTACCCAGAATTCATGTGAGCACACTGTCAAAGCCAGTGGCTCTTTTTCTTGTGAGGAGATATCTCCTTGGTCATCCTGAGTCTGCTCTAGGATATGCAGATTTCTCTTTTTGGTTGGCCAGACCACAGGCCTCCTTTTCTTTTGTTTACAGGCACACTCAATGTGTCCCTTTTTGCCACAGTGTCGACACACCAGGTCCTTACACCAGCATTCTGATGCATGGTGACCCGGCTTACCACAGGGGTAACATTCCTGACTCCCCACAGTTTTGTGGGTAGATTCTTGTGACACCTCATGCACCCTAGGGGATGCACCGATGGATTGTGCCTCCTTTGTAGCCAGTTCCATGTAGACAGCAATATCAATGGCCTTCTGTAAGGTAAGTGGAGCCTCTGTCAATAGGCGCTTCCATATAGCTTCACTGGGCAGGCCACACACTAACCTGTCACGTAGGGCATCATTCAACATCTCCTTAAATTCACAGTGTTCCACAAGCCTTTTCAAAGTTGCTACAAATTGTACAACTATTTCGTCTTCTTTCTGGGCTCTTTTGTGGAACCTGTATCTTTCAGCAATTACCAGTGGTTTTGGGGAAAAATGGGACCCCAGGATTTCCACAATGTCACTGTAAGATTTGGTCTCTAGCTTAACAGGGTGTAGTAAGCTGCATAGCAGGGAGTAGGTCTTAGCCCTTACAACCCTTACAAATATTGGCACCTTCTTCTCCTCTGTAATGTCATTTGCAATAACAAAAAGCTCAAAACGCTCAGTATACACAGGCCATTGCACTATAGTCTCCTCAAAAGGTTCTAGTGGCCCTGTAAGTGTAGCCATGGTTTTAGTTTCAGTTTGCACAGTCAGAGCAAACAAGCCAGTTATCACCCCCTTCCAGCAGCAAACGAGGGTTGTTTGTTTTTGTACCTTATCTTCTACTTCCTTCTGTTGCTGGGGCAGCACAGAGATCCCACCCTCATGGCTCGTTGTTATATGATCCTTGGGGACAACAGGTTTAGGAAGAAATCCCTGGAAACACAGAGAACTGTAAACCTTGGAGCAGCATTTATTGCTACACACAGAACTAACCAACCGCCAGCCCAAACAGGCTGGGCTATCCCCTAATAATCTAACTCAGTTGCCATAGCAACACAAGAGTCTATCACCATGACAACCAAATAAAACACTTTTATTGTTTTTAATATGGTTTATCTGTATTGCATTTAGCTTAAGAATAAATGTGCCTGCTTAGAAAGAGCTGCCTGGTAACATAACTGTGGCAATTACACTGTTTACCATCTCTGAAGAGGAAGCAAACAGGCCTGCTTAGGCAGTCTGTCCTGTGGGTGTGGGACGAGCTTTGCAGCCGATCTGAGACTTGCTGCCTTCACTTTCGATATTAATCAGATCAAGGTCTCTGCTCAGTATATAAGGAGGAGCCGTGTGTGTGTGTGTCTGTGTATCTGTGTGTCGAGATCACAACTGAAGACTGGCCCATCTGTTCTACTTCAATAAAGCTGAGAAGAACGGAAGTGTTTCGGGACTAATGGTGAGAGATTCTTTTCTGGTCGCGGCTTGTTAAACCATAGGTGCAACCAGGAGGGGAGGAGGGTGCAATGGTGGGGCGACTTGCCTTCCACAGTTTAGTTGGGGGCACTGGGGCGCAAGGAGCAGGTCAGGGGCTAATTAGGCAGTGTTGTGTTTCTGGGAGTGGGGCAGCGTCTCAGTAGGGGGCGCTGTGCTCCAAGGAGAGGTTGGTGGTCTCATAGGAGGCGCAATGCCCCAGGGAATGTGGCTGGATGCTCAGCTGGGAGCACTCAGGGCCGGCGCTTCCATTTAGGCGGCCTAGGCAATCGCCTAGGGTGCCAGGATTATTGGTGGGCGGCGTTTTGCCGGAGAGGGCGGCAGGCGGCTCCGGTGGAGCTGCCGCAGTCATGGCTGCGGACGGTCGGCTGCTCGCGCGGCTCCGGTGGACCTCCCGCAGGCACGACTGCAGCAGCTCCACCGGAGCCGCGGGAGCAGCGCACGGGGTGGTGAAATTGCCGTGTGCCTAGGGCGCTAAAACCCCTAGCGCCGGTCCTGGGAGCACTGGACTGCAGGTAGCTGGCTGGCATGTTGTGCTGCGGGAGTCGGGTGGTGGGCATCAGTTACGGGCATCATGTTGCATGGAGTGGGGTGAGGGGTCAGTAGGGGGGCTGTTCTGCAAGAAGTTGAGGGGGTGGGGCAGGGCCAGTGCAAGGAAGTTTTGCACCCTAGGCGAAACATCCACCTTGTGCCCCCTCCCCCCCCACGGCAGCTAACCACCCCCCCACTCCCTCACCAGAGGAGCCTCCCCTGCAGCAGCTAACCCCACCCACCATGGCAGCTAACCCAACCCGCCACCTGGGGATCCTGCGGCCCCCACAGCAGCTACCCACCCTCTGCAGCTAACCCTGCCCAGGGAGCCCCCCCGCGGAAGCTAATTCCACCCGGGGAGCCCTCCCAGCTCACCTCCGCTCCACCTCCTCTGCCACGCATGCCGGTGCCGCTCCAATTCTCCTCCCCTCCCAGGCTTGCGGCAGGGGGGCCTTCAATCACTCAGTGTCTTCGGCAGCACTGAAGGACCCGTCGCCGAAATGCTGCCAAAGACCCTGAGTGACTGAAGGGCCCCCTGCCGCTGAAGTGCCACCGAAGACCCAGACTGCCGCTGGGTGAGGAAAGGGATTCTTGGTCAGGGCTTGCTGGTCCCGAGGTCTGGGGCAAATTGTCCCACTTGCCCCTCACCCAGGTGGCCCTGGGGGCGAGGAGCTCAGTATGGGTGTGGTGCTGCAGGGAGGCAGGACTCAGCAGAAGTTTGGGACGGTCAGGAGGGGGTGCTGTGCTCCAGGGAGGTGGGCAGGGATAGATTAAGCAGCCAAAACCTTCCTTAACACAGAGAAAAGGTGCCCAGTGACACCTTGCGCCCTTCCAGAATGTCACAAATGTCTGAAGACCATGAAATGTAGAGTTAAGGGGGCAGAGCTAAGGTGATGTGGGCCTTTGCCCTAACTCTGTTTCTGAAGTTGGAGTTCTGCTGAACTCACGGCTCTGGAAGGGCAGGAGCTCTCACTGGGCAACCTGAACTCTGCTTCAGTGAAGTTTTTGCTATTTAACTTCCTAGTGTTTTAAATTGAAAGAGAAATGGTTGTCGGTGAGAGTTCGTGGCCATTTACACAGCTGTTGTCCCTGCCTAGGTTTGCAGTTGCCATGCTACTGTGCCTAGGTAATTATCAAAACACCGAAGTGTTCCATGGTGCTTTACATCAGGACATCTCAAACAGCTTTACATCAGTATCCCCATTATACAGGTGGGAAACTGAGGCACAGGGAGGAGAAGTGACTTGCCCAAGGTCACTCAACAGACCAGTGGCAGAGCTAGGGATAGTCCCAGTCCAAGGGTCTCTCCACTAGGCCACGTGGTTGCCATGTGATTCCTCAGGGCTTCTCCTTTCTTCTGTACATTGCGTTACAGTGTGCTGGGGGTAAGGTGAAGATTTTGTCACGGTTAATTTTAGGAAGTCAGGGACAGGTCGCAGGCAATAACCAAAAATAATGTGGGGAGGGGCTGATGGGCGGTGACTGAAGCTCGAGCCCCATGGTGCGGGGGGAAGAGAGCCCGAGTCCCACAGTGGGGGGTCGGGGGGTGGGTCTAGCACCTGCACTGTGGCTGCTGACAGCTCCAGGGCCCGCGGTGCCTCAGGGCCCTAAGGCACCAGCTGCAGCAGCTCAGAGCTCCGGGGCACGAGCCTGCTGACATCTCCCCCCCCCACACACACACCCCAGGGCTGAAGCGGAAAATGTCCCAGAGGTCTCTGAAAGTCCTGGAATCCATGATCTCTGTGACAGAATTTTATCCTTTAGGGTTAATGGTCGTGCTGTGAAACGTTCCCAGTGTGTAGCTGTCAACAGGGCCGGGGAGAGAAATCTCAGCTGTGGTGGCTACAACTATCATTAAAGGCTGCCGTGCTGCAGGGATGGGACAGGGGCTCATGCAGGGAGGGGTTATTTAGGTTCAGCAGAGAGCCCCCCGCTGCATGGATATGAACCGGGGGTGGGGACTCAGGAGGCAGCGCTGTATTACTGGGAGGCTCAGTAGGGGGCACCACGCTGCAGTGAGGGTGGCAGGGGACTCAGCAACGGGTGCCATGCTTCAAGGAAGGGGGGGGACTCATCAGGGGGTGCTGTGCTGCAGGGAGCAGGTTGGGGGGATTCAGGAAGGGGCAGGGAGCTCGACGGGCAGTGCGGTGCTGCAAGGGGTGGGGTGGGATTTATACTGAAGGTGCTTTCCCCTCACAGTCTGTGCTGGCCCGAATGCCCCAGTATGGCGCTAGGGTCACCGTGCTCAGTAGGGGGCACTGTCCCCCTGCCATCAGCGCTGGCCCCAATGACACAATCCGGCATGTCCAAGGTGACAAAAGGCCAACTTAGCCTGTCACACAAACTGCAAAAGTCATCAAAGCGGGAGACCAACAGACGGGACTGAGGGAGGGAAAAGAGCTGCGCTCAGGCTATGGGCTCGGCCGGGCTCCGGTGAAGTCACAGGCTGGCACGACAATGAGCTGAGAGAATCCAGAAATGGGAGGAACCTTCCACAGTTCAAATCCCCAGAGCGCCTTTGAGTGATTAATATCAATGGGACTAGACCCATCCCCCCACCTGGATATTGTGTATCTGGGGGTCACTACATAGGAGCATTGGGATGGGAGGACTGAAAGAAACAAGCCTCACCAGCAAGGCTGCCACCCCCACTGTCTCCTGGGACCCCAGGGTCCATCGGGACACCACTGGGCCTTGTTCTCCTCATCCTCAGAGACGTGCTGACCAGAGCAGGTCAGAGAGGGAGCCACGTGACACCACCAGCTCCAGCTGAATCTGCTAAACGCCACCTGGGATGTGAGATGGATTCTTGAGGACACCCCAGTCCGTCTTAGGGCATTGTGCTTCTCCGCCTTATTTCTACCCCTTTTCTCTCTGCCTTTTGCCTCTGTCTGCTAAGGATTCAGCTTCACTGGCCAAGACAATTCTACCCTTTGCACGTGGGCTGTGAGCCTGTGACCAATAGTGCAGCTAAAAGCGAGGCCTTAAACATCCAGGTGCCAGCATGAGTTTGCCAGGTGCAGGAGAGGCTGGTCAGACCATGGGCTGGGCCTGTGTTTCTCCAGACTCATGGCTGGAAGTGAGAGTCAGCCCCAGGGACAGAAGCTGCATTTTCTCCCTTTGCTGTTCTTTCCTCTCCCCTTTTGTGTGTGTTTGTCTGGATTTGCCTTAAACCCGGCAGGGTCAGACTGTGACAGCATCAACAGCAGCAGCCGCTCCAGCTCGTCTAAACTAACTTTCCCTCTTTCCCCCCACAGGACAATTCATACCATCTCTGACGCTATCCTACAGACTGGGCAACCAGGGGGTTCTCCATAAATGACTCTCTACAGGCACAGGGAATGACTGAGGGAGATTGTGAAAATGAAAGTCTCACTTAATGCTTTTGTCTCTTGGGGCCATAGGGTTCACCATTATTTGCAGGGCTAGTTGCATTAGGAGGAGAAATCAAAGACAAGTCAGGTCTGGTCTTGGTGTGATCTTGTTTATTTGCACAGAGCGCACACACAGTTGTAGTTTCTGAACACAGCAGAAAGAGTCACAGGCAGTTTCCTCGCTCCAAAATCCCCAGGCCTGCCCTCAGTGGGCTCTGTGCCCAAGAAACTCTGTCCCTCTGCTTCCTCTAAGAGATGGTCTACACTGCAGAATTAGGTCGACCTAATTACATCGCTCAGGGCTGTGAAAAATTTCACATCCTGTGTGATATGCTTAAGCCGACAGAAGCTCCATTGCAGACACTGGTAGAACTAATGAGACTGAGGCCCAGTGGGGGTTCTCCTCATGCACACAGGAAGGGAGAAAAATGCCCCTGCCTTTGTCCAAGCCCTTGATAGTCACCCAGTCCCCTCTCCCGCACACTCTGGCTCTCCTGGAAGCTCTAGGAGGAGACTCCTGCTCTAGATTCAAGGTGGGATGAAGGGCTAGAGCTTGTGTAGAGAACAGAAGGCTTGAGGGGTCTGGGGTTCTTCCTCCCTTCCCTGTGGACTCGCTGAGATCTGCAAGGTGGGAGAAGCCCCAGCAGGCTGATTGGGAGCCATTACCCATCCCAAGCACTTTGTGGGAAACTACTTCTTTCTGTAAGGAAATTCTTTGGCTTCCTGTTGGGAAAATACTAATCCTTTCCTCACATGTCACACGTTGTGTGGGCCCTTCCATCCCCAGAAAAACAGAGGGGGTATCTCTCCTGGCATTCCTAAGGGGGCAGAGTTAAGGTTATGTGCTTGAGCTGAGTGAAAAGTATCACCTTAACTCCACCTTTCCCATTTCCTGCCCAAACTCCCACTGGACCTTCACATGTGAGCTGTCTAAACTAACTGTACATGGAATATCTCATTGTCTCTTTGCAGGCAGGCTGAGCAGTGCACTGGAGCTGCCATGGCTGGGTCAGATGATAACGAGCTTCCCAAGATACCTGAAGAGGATATGGAAGCACTGAAGGCAGCTGTTGGGAAAGGAAATCTCAATGAAGCAGCTGCTAATGCGAAAGAGGCTCTGGAGATGGCTGATAAAATCAGTCAACATCGCTGTCACGGGGAAGACAGGCTCTGGAAAATTGTCCTTCGTCAATGCCATCCGGGGCCTGGAGGATACAGATAAAGGTGCTTCTGAGACGGGGGTGAATGAAACGACAATGGAGCCCACTGCTTACCCACATCCTACATACCCAAATGTAACCATCTGGGATCTGCCAGGGATCGGGTCCCCAAAGTTTGAACCAGACACGTACCTCAAACAGGTGCAGTTCAGCCGCTACGACTTTTTTATCATCATCTCCTGCACCCGCTTCACATCCGACGACATTCAACTCACCCAGGAGATCCAGAGACTGGGGAAGAAGTTTTTCTTTGTGCGCTCCAAGGTGGATCAGGATTTGACAAATGAAAACCGATACTATGACGCGGAGGGAAAACTGAAGCAGAGCAATGCTTCTGTGAAAAGGCCACATCAGTACAGTGAGAGTGCGATCCTCGAGGGCATCAGAGAGAACTGCATCCAATGGCTGAAAACAGGAGGGGGGGGCTCCCCACGGGTTTTTCTTGTATCTAGATTGGACTTAGGCAAGTACGATTTTCCCAAATTGCAGGAAACGCTAGTGGATGAGCTCCCCAGTCACAAGAGACTCACTCTTCTACGATCTCTGTCCAATACTTCTAAAGAAATCTTGGAGAAGAAAAAACAACAGCTGCAAACACGGATATGGTTTAAAAGTGTGGTATCATGCGCAGTTGCTGCTATTCCTCTCCCGGGTCTCTCCATTGCTTGTGATGCTACCATACTGGTGACGTCCCTGAAAGAGTACTGCAGGGACTTCGGTCTCAGTGAAAACGCTCTCGCTGCACTAGCTAGACAGAATAACAAGCCCATTGCAGAGCTGAAGGCCGTTATAAAGTACCCTCTGTGTGAGGAAATAACAAAAGATCTTGCATTTAAGCTACTGACCAAGTGCGCAGCTGGGGCAGTGCAATATGCTACATTGTTTTTAAAATTTATACCCGTGGCTGGTGCTGTGGTAGGTTCTGTGGCAGCTGCAGCAGTTTCTCTCCCTACCACATACTTCATGTTGAAGAGTTTCCTGGATGATGTTGCTGCTGATGCTGTACGAGTTCTGGAGGTGGTTATGGACGAAGCCATTTCAAACTTGGAGAAAATGGACAAAAACACCCGCACCCCTTGAAAGGAAGAAACATCAGCACGTGGCTGGAGCTCGGAGCTCAAAGTCTCATAAAATTGCTGCCTTTCTGCATCAGGTGGGAAACTTCACCAGAACTGAGCTCTGAGCCCCATTTCCACTGAGGTCTCTCACCCACCATGACATATTGAATTTAATTCAGCCATAAAATGGACAGGGGGGATCCTGACTGACCCTGTTCTTTGCTTTGTCTTCATTTCCCCAGCAAAAGAGGCCAAGTTGTGATAAAGCTCCACAGGGTCCCGAGTGCCTCATGCTCTCTGCAGAGACCTCAGGGAATGGTTATTTCAGGCCCCAGCAGAGAGCAGGGCCATGGCAGAGCCCATCAAACTCTTCTCCGGGAAATGACAGGGAGCGACACCAACGATGACTTGTTCTAGCCACAGATTTTCCATTTCTTGGTTCCCGTTGCCCTGAAATTGCAGCCTGGGCTTGGGCATGTGAGTAAATTCACTCAGACACAATCGTAAAAACCCTAAATCCTGACCTGGCTTGGGTGACGACTCCCTGGTGCCAATTCCTCCCTCGTCACCGCAGGACCCCAGGCCAACAAAACAGGTTTTTGAGCACAGACGCTTTCACACTTTCCCCCAGGCTGCCCCTGTCTGGGGAGGAGCGGCCTGTAACCTCCCACAAAGCCCCCTGACTGACCTCCTGCAAACACCTCCTTCAGCCTCACCCCCGCCATGGACCCTCCGGATCCCTCGACAATGGCCCACAGCTTGAGCTCTGGGAGCGCTGCTCATTGCATTATCCCAACCATCTCCCTGCTCCCTTGTATTCCCCTGTCTGCCTGGAGCACCTGCCTGCTTGGTCTAGTCTTAGATTCAAGTATCAAAGGGGTAGCCATGTTAGTCTGGATCTGTAAAAAGCAACATAGAATCCTGTGGCACCTCGTAGACTAACAGACGTATTGGAGCATGAGCTTTCATGGGCGAATATCCACTTTGTCAGACGCAAGAACGCTCACCTGATGAAGTGGATATTCACCCACGAAAACTCATGCTCCGATACGTCTGTTAGTCTATAAGGTGCCACAGGACTCTCTGTTGCTATTTAGTCTTAGACTGTCGCTCTCAGGGGCAGGGGCGGGGCCTATCCTTTTGTTCTGTGTCTGTACAGCACCTAGCGCAACAGGGCCGTCTCCCAACAGATGTTACTCTGAGACAATAATAGATTAAGAAATGCTTAGACTGATCCTTGTAATTCTGCCTCTATGCTCATAGGTTTAACCAGCCCATTATGCACAGGTAGATTTGTCCAGGGAAGCACCTGTGTCTGGCTGTGCTATTAATCCTGTGAGTGGCCCTGGATTTAAATGGAGAAGGGTCAAGATGTGTCTGGCTGATAAACCCATATGGGCTGCTTGATAATTACCTGTCTGAGTGTGGCTGTAACTTGTGCTCTGGGCTGTGCCCCCATTCACGGCTGGTGAGTTTGTGCGGAGAGAGGCTCTAGTGTTTGATGCTGAGTTTATGTACATCTATTGCTCCTTGATTTGCCATTCTCAGTGGGAGCCTTTTCTGTAGTTTATTATAAGAGCCGATGATTGAACAATTCATTTGAGCAATTGGAGACTTCGATACATTGCAGCTGGTCTGGCCATATGTATAGCCAGTGCCTCAGCCTCTGCCTTCCCTCAATAACCCATTGATTTGTAGCTTTTATTTTTCATAATGATTAGAGGTCTGGTTCTGCGATACTTTCACACCTCCAGAATGGGCCTCTCTTGTCTTGTAGAAATGATTTAATATTTCAATTATAATAAATTTGCATTTAATCTGGACTAAGAGCCCGTGTCTCTGAATTTCACCATTGCTTAAAGGCATTGCTCTGAGTAGACAGGAGCTCTTCCCTCGAGTATCACTAATTGGGGAGTGTAATAAGGAGGGGAGGAATGCAGTCATAGGGTGTTTGTGAGGAAAAGAAACAAAACCCTGAAGCAGCAGCATCGCCAGCAAGAAGGATGGGGTCTTTACCTTAGGGGATTCTCTACAGTTCCTTAATTGTGACTTGAGCCCCCACCCAGTAACCTGGGAACCCGTATCTGCTCTGGGCACCTTTGCTGGGCAAATCTGCGCCCACTCACCAGCACAGTCAAGAGAGGGTTAAAGAGAAGAACTCTGCTGGCGGAGGGAAGAGGAAGGATGGTGTGAGCTGGGACTGACATTTACAGTTCAACACCTTCCCCCAGCTACTGTCTCAGGGCGCATCTGTCACAGCCCAGACCAATTGGCCCCTGAGTGGCTGATTCAGTTTGTTTTGCCTCCCAGCCCCTCGCTCACAGTTTGTGGCTGCAGGAGAATCAGGGTCCTTGGGGCTCGACCCCCCTGTCCTGCTAGGATGATGTCAGAAGTGGGATTAAACCTGTGCGGGGACACGTCCATTGGACCTTAAACCTAAAGCCGCCACCACTTTGCGGTTCTGGGGCTGTTACAATTATTTCAGCAGCTGGAACAGGGAGCCTGCACCAGAGTCTTTAGGTGAATGTAGACCCTGAGCCCAGTCACTGTTCAGGCTTTGCCCAGCTGGTTCCCACCAGGGAACTCTCCACAGTATCAGCCCAACAACGAAACTTAACCACATTTAACCCCAATGTCCCCAAGCCACCCACAGTTGATATGTAAATGAGCTACGGCCTCACTCAGTCCCTCTGCCCTTCAGCAGTTGCCAGCAGAGAGCTCCCTCCGGTACCTGCCCTCTCTGATGGACTTCAGGCCCCAGGGCTCACACTCCTCTCTCCAGGGTCTGCCCCTACCTGGGTTCCCCCT
This sequence comes from Gopherus evgoodei, assembly GCF_007399415.2. Classification (NCBI taxonomy): domain Eukaryota; kingdom Metazoa; phylum Chordata; order Testudines; family Testudinidae; genus Gopherus; species Gopherus evgoodei. The sequence goes on from NW_022059983.1 coordinate 4,260,858, forward strand.
CCCTTGTATCGTCTTTTCCTGGCCCCGACCCAGCCGGGGTCACCAATTATCAGTAAGTTGCCCTGTCACCCCCAGCTGGGGACTCGCTGCTAGCTCACAGGCCAGGCTGAGCTTGGTTTGCCTTAAAGGGCCGGCCAGCCAGTGACACCTCCCAGAACAAACCCACTGCACACACAGCGCAAAGCGAGGATGAGAGGCACCAAATCACACGTGACAAATGTCAGTCACCTCATATAACACCCGACTGGAAAGTGCTCGGATACCCCGGGGACAAGGTCAGGATCAGACCTTGAAGAGAATCCAGGCTGGTCTGGGAATCACAGAAACCTTCCTGAGTCTCAGGGGAAGACACAGAGCGTATTTCCCATGGAGCAGCAGTGACTGGTGGGAATATGTCCCTACTCTTCCTCCAGGTTTCCTGCTGTTCAGACACCCCCAACCTCCTCTCCCCTAAAGCCAGCAGGAACAAGGCTCTGGCCCTACCACCCTCACAAGCTCCCCAAGGACAGGAGATGTGAATGAGGACAAGGGGCTTCAGGGGTTTGTCCCTTATGGGGTCTTGGCCCACCTAGGAACTGTTCATGGAGAAGCCTCAGTCTGGCATGTCCAAGGTGACAAAGGTCCAGCTCAATCTGTCATACAAACGGTTTGCAAAAGTCAGCAAAGCAGGAGATGAATAGACGGGCAGATGGGCTGCAGGAGGGGAAAGACCTGGGCTCAGGCTATGGGCTCGGCCGGGCTCCAGGTGATGTCCCAGGTTGGCACAACATTGAGCTGAGAGAGTCCAGAAATGGGAGGAACCTTCCACAGTTCAAATCCCCAGAGCGCCTTTGAGTGATTAACGTCAGTGGGACTAGACCCATCCCCTCCCCCCAATATTGTGTATCTGGTGGTCACTAAATAGGAGCATTGGGATGGGGGGACTGAGAGAAACAAGCCTCACCAGCAAGGCTGCCACCCCCACTGTCTCCTGGGACCCCAGAGTCCACCGTGACACCACTGGGTCTCGTTCTCCTCATCCTCAGAGACGTGCTGGTCAGAGAGGGAGCCATGTGACACCACCAGCTCCAGCTGAATCTGCTAAACACCACTTGGGATAAGAGAGAGATTCCTGCTGACACCCCTCTCCCCAGGGCCGGTGCAACCATTTAGGTGACCAAGGCAGTCGCCTAGGGTGCTGGGATTTGGGAGGTGCCATTTTCTTTGGCAGCGACTGCAATGGCCGGATCTTTGGCCACCTCGGTCGCCACCGGCATTTAGGCGGAGGGAGTTGGGGCAGGGAAGCATGGGGAGGGCCACCTGCAGCAAGTAAGGGGGGGAAGAGCGGCACGCAGGGGAAATCCCAACCCCAGTTTACCCCTACCGCACCTCCTCCCCAAACATGACGTGGCTGCTTCACTTCTTCCGCCTCCCAGGCTTGCGGTGCCAATCAGCTTAGACACCGCAAGTCTGGGAGATGGGAGAAGTGAGGCAGCGATGGGGTGTTCGGGGTGCTCATGCACGGAGCAGGGATGAGCTAGGGCGGGGGGGCCCTCAGGGCGGAGGGGGGGACCTGCCACGGGGGGGGCGCCTCAGGGCGGAGAGGGGGAGCGAAACATCCTTGCACCGGCCCTTCCCCGCCCTCCTGGTTACTTTCCTTCTCCATATAATTTCTCCTTTTGCCAGCAGTGACTGAAGGTCCCTAAAAATGGGGGGGGCCACTAGTGCCCAAATCATGCCCCCTCCATGCTGCCCCTATCCGCAAACCCCTGCCCCTTGCACTGCCCCATCCCCCCAAGATCCCACCCTCACCCCTTCTCCTTGAGCCCCTGCCCTCGCTCTGCCTCTTCCCCTGAGGCCCTACTCCTGCGCCGCCTCTTCTCCCTCAACACTCTGCCCCCACTCGCTGCTCTCTGCCTCCTCCCATCATCGCTCACCCTTATAGCCATTAAAAAGTGGGAAGGCAAAATCCTCCCATTTTTAAAAGTGTTGGGGCCAGGGCTCGTTGGTACCCTTGTTCTGGTGCCCCTGCCTCTCGCTTTCATGCTTTTGCTGTCCATTTGCCTCTGTCTGCTAAGACAATTCTACCCTTTGCACATGAGCTGTGAGTCTGTGACCAATAAGGCAGCTAAAAACGAGGCCCTGAGCAGCCAGATGAGTCGGGAGAGGAGGCCCCCTGAAAAATACTGAGTGGGGTTGATGCTGCCACACAGGAGGTGCCGGCCATTGAGACCATAGCAGAGGATGGGGCGGCACTGTCCCGCTCGAGGAGTCCCCCCCGAAGAGTCCCCTCAGCCCCAAACCCCAGTCAAGAAGTGCCGCACCATGAATCTGCCTCTGTCTCCACTCCCGTCACTATCCCTGCCCTGATCACACTCTTGCCCCTTCGCCTTCGCCTGCCTGAGCCCCAGTCCCTGCTCCTGCCCCTGATCCCACTCTCGGCCCCACTCCTGCCCCCATTGCATCAACCGACCCTCTCCCCTCCACTTCCCATGCTGCTGCCACCCCTGAGATTGTCTCGTTTCCACTGCGCATGGACAACCCTCAGAGGGCGGTTTTCGTGTCTCTCCTCGACACTGTGGGGGCTGAACTATTCCCTACGCCAAACTCTCCTGTGTTGGGGATGGGGACAGCCCTGTGTTTGCCAGTCTCCAGATGGGCCGCGAGGTCTTCTCAGGGGCCCAGCCGGAGAACGGCAGCGGGCTTGTTACCGCACCTCCCGCTGCACAGAGGGACGAGCTGCGCCCCTTCTTGGAGGACACCCATGGCTCAAAGGGCAAGGTGCAGCTCGCCTTCCAGTTCTGGGGGACTTCCATCACAGCTTCTGGGCCATGAAGGCCCTTCTGGAGGAGAGACGAGGGACCAGGAGGCAGGACATCGCGGCCTACCAGCAGGCCTGCAAATTCTGCTACTCCTTGCTGGCCTGTGAGGATCCACCCCAGCCCTCTATGAAACTTATCATCTTTGCTACATTAAACACCTGGGGCTGTAGGGTGGGTCTCCGCAGGTGCCAGGTGCTCTCCTTCCTTCAGGGGGGTACTCTGTGCTCCTTCTGCAGGAGAGCCACACGGCTCCAGCTGTCAAGGCTAGTTGGCGGCTGGAGTGGGGGGATGGAGTTTTTTTCAGCCACCTCAGCGCCCATTAGGCTGGAGTGGCCACCATGTTCTCCCCCGAGCTACGGCCCGAGGTGCTGGGGGTTGCCGAGGTCATGCTGGGCCATCTGCTGCATGTCCTGGCCTTTGCGGAGGGGCTGGTGTTGAATCTAGTCAATGTCTATGCCCTGAACACAGATCCAGAACGAGTGTGTTTTATCAGTAGGTGTTGGCCTTCCTCGGCACTCTGGATCTGCACAAGTGCCTGGTCCTGGGTGGGGATTTCAACACCCCCCTTGAAGACCGGGACCACTCAGGAGTCAAGAGTTGCTATGCTAATGCGGGCATCCTCAGGGAGATCATGGACCATCACTCCCTGGTGGACATCTGGCACGACCACCACCCAGATGATGATAGCACCTTTACCTGTGTCCGGGTGGAGGACAATCGGTCACACCACTCCCGGTTGGACCACATTTATTAACCATGCTTCCATCTGTCACGGGCTGACAACTCCAGCATTTGGCCGGGCCCATTCTCGGATCATCATCTGGTGACCGTGACGGCCTCGCTCAGTTCAAAGAGGTCAGGACCGGCCTACTGGCATTTTAATTATAGAATCATAGAATATCAGGGTTGGAAGAGACCTCAGGAAGTATCTAGTCCAACCCCCTTCTCAAAGCAGGATCAACTCCAACTGAACCATCCCAGCCAGGGCTTTGTCAAGACGGGCCTTAAAAACCTCTAAGGAAGGAGATTCCAGCACCTCCCTAGGTAACCCATTCCAGTGCTTCACCACCCTCCTAGGGAAATAGTGTTTCCTAATATCCAACCTAGACCTGGGGATAGCTACCCACAGTGCACTGCTCTCACTGTTGACGTTAAAGCACCAAGTGCGGATGTGCTCTGTCAGCACATGAAGGGTAATGTGAACATGCACTACCGATGTGATTATAATGCTTTTTGGTTGTCAATAATATTTTTGTCAACAAAATCCACTGTAGACAAGGCCTGAGTTTGCGAGGTGCAGGCAATGGAGAATCTTAAATCACTCAGATAGCCCCATCTGATTTACAGGGAGCTTCTGACAGTCCCAAGAGCCATTTTAGGGCATGTATTTTCATCTGACTCTGATGGAAACCGAAAGCAACAGGCTGAGCTGCCCCTTTCCCAGAAATGGGAGAAAGCCAGGAAGAGGGGCTGGCTCTCATCAGCAAGCAAAACTCTGGCAGCCCTTCTCTTGCAAGGAAACACAGACAAAGGAACACCTCCTGGAGCTGCTCATCATTCTTCAATCAGCAGCTCAAAAGCTTCTCTCTCTCCCCAACAGAAGCTGGTCCAATTAACGACATTACCTCACCCACCTTGGCTCACTCATAAACTCATTTTCTTTTGTCATATTTTCCCAGGTGAAAAAACAAATGCAAAAGCAGGGAAACCCCCTTTCTCACTATATTCTACCTCTGCCTGCCTCCCCCATGTGTTGAGTCACTCAGACAATTCAACAAAAGGGGTCTCCAGAAAACTCTACCCATAAAATCACATAAGGTTTTTATTTAGTAATTTTGCTTCAGTCTTTGAATGCATTTGTATTCTCTGCAGTTGTTACCTAGGGTCACAGCTGTCTATTTTATGAAATGAGAGAAAAGGGAGCAGCTCATAGGGTGGGGGCAGACGGGGGAGCCTTTAACACCTTCCGGTAACACAGATCTGTGCCCAAGTGATGTGTGTGCCAAAGTGTTAGCCGGGCACTGGGCAGGACCGGCAGTCTGGAGGAAGGTTAGATCCCAAGCCATGGCCTGAAGGTGTAACAAATACAGTTATCCGGTCCCGAAATTCATCACTGCAATGTAGCCATTGCCAGATGGGGTCAGAGCTGAGGTCCATCTACATCAGTATCCTGCCTCTGCCAGTGGCCAGCACTGGAGATCCATCGGAAGATGTAATAACCTCACAGTAGCAGATGTGGGAGAACCTCTCCCCATAGTATGCCTTGCTCCCCCCCCATCAATAAGAGCAGATTAAGCCCTTCACCATGAGGTTCAACATCCCTTACCGCATTTTTGCAATGATTAATTATGAGAACTCTGGATATTCCTGGTGTTCAGCTGACTATCTGCTCCCTTCCCAAAGTAGAAATACTCAACCTGCCGGGGTGCAACTGACGCCCCTTAATCTGTGTTTTTCGAAGAGCAATAAAGATCAGATGCACAAAGTGCCAGGTCACATCAGTTTATTAAAGTGTGTCTGCAAGAGTCAGAATAATAAAACCCTGGGCAATGAGTACATGGAGCAGGGAGATAGAACACACGCTGGTTCCTGACTGCAGAATACACAGCAAATGTGTAGCAACAAATTGGTTCACAACATCATATGAACCAACCACTATCAGAGCCCAAAACAATGCGACTACAGTCTGCCCCTACCAGGTTAGTCTGAGCAGTGTCAGCGATTCCCAGACACCTGGTCAACTCTAAGCTCAGCCTCAACAAGCACGTCGGTGTCTAAACTCAGCAGCAGGCGCTCAGGCTGCAGCTCAGGAATAAAACAGAAATCTGACAGGAGCAATTTAAGAATTTAGTCTCCGGTTGGGGTTTAACCGCCAGATGCTTCCAAACCCTCCTAGAGTACAACTTTACTATTATTTGCACCAGGGCTGTGCCGACTGAGATCAGGGACCCAACCCCGTCATGCTAGTGTAACAGTGTCGCTGCAGGGCCCCCCTTGGCTCCTGCCCCACCGGGCTGAGAATGTCACACAGAGACCTGGTGCTTGTATTTACAGGCTGGGCTCCCACCACCTTTCCACCACACAAGTAGTCCCTTTCTTGCAGTCCACCAGCAGGAGAGAGGGGCCAAGCTATCTCTCTCTGCTTCCCCTCCCTGCCTTTCCTCTAGTGCAGCTTTCCTCTTTCTAGTTCCCCCTGGCTCCCTTCCCCTGGGATTCTGAGCCAGCCCCAGCCTGATGAGGCAGCAGCTGTTCAAACTTCCCCAGTCAGGGCCAGGTGGTCTACCCAGCTCCAATTCACCTCCCGTCATTGGAGCTGGAGTGACAGAGGGTCGGCTAAGCAGTTTTTCTACTCAGCACCTGTCACAGCTAATCTTTGCACAGACCTTGACTTAGATCCGGGGTAGGCAACCTCTGGCACGAGTGCCGAAGGCGGAACACAAGCTGATTTTCAGCGGCACTCACACTGCCCGGGTCCTGGCCACCGGTCTCGGGGGCTCTGCATTTTAAATGAAGCTTCTTAAACATTTTACAAATCTTATTTACTTTACATACAACAATAGTTTAGTTCTATATTATAGAATTTTAGAAAGAGACCTTCTGCAAACATTAAAATGTATGACTGGCACACGTAACCTTTAATTAGAGTGAATAAATGAAGACTTGGCACAGGACGTCTGAAAGGTTGCTGACCCCTGACTTAGATCAAGGTCCTTGCTGGGTATTGCACAGACACCCAATGAAGTCCAAAGGGGATTTTTGTTAATGACAGGCGTACCTCAAAGCAGTACCCTGGAACCCCCTTATTCACCACTGACATATCATTATGATAGGTTTTGTACTCAGTCTGCCTTGTGAGGCATCATTTTTAAAACTCTTGCTCTGTTGAACGTTAATATCCTGTGGGACGGTATGTGCTATCATTGTATGTAAAGTTAGGAAGTACTGCTGGGTATGTTACTGAAATACACTGTGAGGTTGGGAACACCCACAACCAACCTTTCAGGTTCAACAATGGAGTAGCCAGACAGCGGTTCATGGCTCATCAACACCCGCCAAGGAAAGAATCCGCTGTCCCAGCAACTGTATGCAACGGAGACTTCTCAGAGAGATCAGGTAAGCAATGGAGACTGCTTGACCAATGGGGACTGACTGACCTCCATGTTGCAGCATAGATCATTTCAGCGAGCTGCAAGAAATTATAAAGTGGGGAAGTGACATCATCACTTGGCCTCACTCCCCACATTATTCTACACCTGGAAACACGTCTGGTGGACAAAGATTTTGAACTGGGGGAGGTGGTCCCAAGCTGGAGGAGAGTCCCAGCCTATGTACTGAGGCTCTGTGACCTTTTTGTACCATCTGTCAGGGTGAGACTGTCATAGTATAATTCCCCACTCTGAATCTTAGCGTCCAAGAGATGGGGTACCAGCATGAATTCCTCTAAGCTTGATTACCATCTTAGGACTGTAGCGCTGCCATCAACCAGGAATTCCAGTGCCTGGTACACTCTGGTCCCCCCAAAACCTTGCCTGGGGACCCCCAAGACCCAGACCCTCTGGATCTTAACACAAGGAAAGTAAACCCTTTCCCTCACCGTTGCCTCTCCCAGGCTTCCCTTCCCTGGGCTACCCTGGAAGATCACTGTGATTCAAACTCCTTGAATCTTAAACAGAGAGGAAAATTCACCTTCCTTCCTCCTTCTCTCTCCCCCTCCCAGACTCTCCCTGAGAGAGAAAGTAATCCTAACACCGAGAGAAATTAACCTCTCTCTCCCCCTTCCCTCCTTTCTCCCCACCAATTCTCTGGTGGATCCAGACCCCATCCCCTGGGGTCTCACCAGAATAAAAAAAAAATCAGGTTCTTAAACAAGAAAAGCTTTTAATTAAAAAAAGAACAAAGGTAAAAATTATCTTTGTAAATTTAAAAGGGAATAGGTACAGGGTCTTTCAGCTATAGACACTGGGAATACCCTCCCAGCCTAAGTTTACAAGTTTAAATTAAAATCTTTTCAGCAAAGTACCAATTTGAACTCCTTTCAGCCAAATACACATTTGCAAATAAAGAAAACAAACATAAGCCTAACTCGCCTTATCTACCTGGTACTCACTATTCTGACCTTATAAGAGCTTGTATCGGAGAGATTGGAGAGAAATCTGGTTGCACATCTGGTCCCTCTGAGCCCCCAGAGAGAACAACAACCAAAAACTAACAGCACACACACAAACTTCCCTCCATCCAGATTTGAAAGTATCCTGTCCCCTGATTGATCCTCTGGTCAGGTGACAGCCAGGCTCACTGATCTTGTTAACCCTTTACAGGCAAAAGAGATATGAAGTACTTCTGTTCTATTAACTTATCTGTTTATGATAGAGACACCGCTCGATTCAAATCCTGTTAAGTTTGTCCAATGTAAACTGTTTCTTAAGTAACCAGCTCTGATGTCTACACTTGCCACTTATAATCATTTAAAATCTATCTTTGTGTGATAATAAATCTCTTCTATATTTTACCTAAACCAGTGTGTTTTGGTTGAAGTGCTTGGAAAATCTGCTCAGGTCAAAAAGGGCTGCGCACGTGCGCTTTCCTCTGTAGAAGTGGTGAACTGGGTGATGAGCTCACACCCGCCAGGCTTCTGACCAGGACAAGACGGCACAGTGTGCGGTGCAAGGCTGGGAAGCTGCAGAGGGGTGGGTGGGAAGGGGGAGTTGCTGGAACGTCTCTATTGTTGGTTCATGAGCGGCTGGGAGAAGCGTCCATGGAACTCAATGGGGTGTTTCCCTGCCTGTGGATAGCTGTGTGAGTGCAGGGCCTATCAGAGGGGTGTAGCTTGATATCAGCAGCACAATATGAGCGGCAGCCTAGGCTGGTGGGAAAAAGAGGCTCGGCAGCCCCACACGTCATGTTGCACCCCAGGGACCTCTGTGACGAACTGGGACTGTTCTTACTGTGGTCTGTGAGTGCTGAGTGGCGGGTGTTGGCCTGAGAAGATGATCTGCATTGGAGGATGGGAGCTGGCTGGGGAATGGAGGGAAGGACAGACAGGGCTCTGACTCCCAAGGGGGCTATGGGGCTCCTAGGACCCCAAGATGGACCTAATTGGGGAGGATCCAGTTGTCTGTGCCTGCAAGGCCTGTTTTGGACTGTGTTCCTGTCGTATAAATAAACCTTCTGCTTTACTGGCTGGCTGAGAGTCATGGTGAACAGCAGGGAGCCGCGGGTGCAGGGCCCTCACTCTGAGACAACCTCATCACAGTAATATCTTATATGGATCCATCTTCTGTTGCGGAGGAAGAGAAGCTTTGGTGCAGCTGTTGGATGGATGCCAGGCTAAACAGCTCCAAATGCCACACCCTCCCCTGTGTTTCCGTGCAAGAATTAAGTTCTGCCAGAGTTTTGTTTACTGACTGAGAGCCAGGGTGGCTTCCTGCCTTTCTCTCATTTCTAGGAAAGGGGCAGCTCAGTCTGTTGCTTTCAGTTTCCATCACGTGGAAATGCAGGCTCCAAACTGGCCCCTAAGATCATCACAAACTCCTTGTAAATTAGACGGGACCGTCTGAGGGATGAAAGATTCTCCATTGCCAGCACCTTGCAAACTCATTCACACCACTGCAAAACGGGTGGACAGCTCTGCTGAGACAGCACATCAGCATTCTAGACCCTTTCTGCATTGGTGCCAATGACAACACAGCATGGTTCTGTACCCTGTGTTCAATAGCTTCCACAATGGTTTAGATAATTGCACAGAGAATACACCTATAAAGCTTGTGTACTCTCTGTGTGATACCCAGCTGGGAGGGTTGCAAGTGCTTTGGAAGATAGAATTAAAATTCAAAATGATCTGGACAAACTGGAGAAATGGTCTGAGTTAAATAGGATGAAATTCAATGTAGACCAATGCAAAGTACTGCACTTGGGAAGGAACAATCAGTTGCACACAGGCGAAATGGGAAATGACTGCCTAGGAAGAAGTACTGCGAAAGGGATCTGGGGTCCTAGTGGATCACAAGCTAAAGATGAGTCCACAGTGTTGCAAAACAAGCAAACCTCATTCTGGGATGTGTTAGCAGGAGTGTTGTCAGCAAGACACGAGAAGTCATTCTTCCCCTCTACTCCACACTGATTAGGCCTCAGCTGGATATTTTGACCAGTTCTGGGCCCCACATTTCAGGAAAGATGTGGAGAAACTGGAGCAAGTCCAGAGAAGAACAAGAAAAATGATTAAAGATCTAAAAAACATGACCTATGAGGGAAGATTGAAAACACTGGGATTGTTCAGTCTGCAGAAGGGAAGGCTGAGAGGGGACAGGGTAACAGTTCTCAAGTACATAAAAGGTTGTTACAAGAAGGAGGGAGAAAAATTGTTCTTAGCCTTTGAGGACAGGACAAGAAGCAATGGTCTTAAATTGCAGCAAGGGTGGTTTAGATTGAACCTTAGGAAAACCTTCCTGTCGGGGTGGTTAATCACTGGAATAAATTGCCCAGGGAAGCTGTGGAATCTCCATCACTGGAGGTTTTCAAGGTTAAACAAACCCCTGCCAGGGATGGTCTAGATAATACTTAGTCCTGCCATGAGTGCAGGGGACTGGACTAGATGATCTCTCAAGGTCCCTCCAGTCCTATGATTCTATGGCTGAGAATCTGCCCAAAGCCTGATCTCCTCAGGTCTTCCAAAGCTGAGACAGATTGGAAAGGGACCAATTTCCCGTGTTTCTCTTTGTGCACCAGGCAGGGGGTGGGGGCAGAGAGTTCGGGATTTTGGGTCTATGCTCTACTTGGCAGAGGGCTGAGGAAGGGGTTACCAGGCTGCCCTGGGAGAAGAGAAGTGGACCTGCAATCGCCGAGGACAGAATGATTCAACCTGCAGCTGTGGATAGGTGTAACCTAATCACAGTTGGCAGCAACAGGGGCGGGTTCAGTAACTAGGGGTTCTGTTTCAATAACACAATGCAAAACTGGCTCGAGCCCCCACCCAGTGACCTGGGACAATTACAAACCCCACCCCCCGGCGCCTCTAAGAGGCAACACTTCCCCTCTCGCAAACACTGAGTCTGAGTATAGGAAAAAAACTATTAATAACAAGAGGGAAGTAACTTGGCATTCATTTGGGAAAAGACCACAAACAGAGTTCATGCACACAACCCATGAGCAAAAGACCCACCTCCAAGTGGGTTGTGCCAGTGTCCTTTTCCCTCAGGTGCTTAAGTCCAGCAACCAAAAGTCCCTTTAGCCTGCCCGTCCCTTCTCTGCACCCCACTCACAGTTGCTGTCCTTGGTCGGTGCAGCCCCAGAGTTCAGAGGTGCATCTGCAGAGTTCACCGTCCACTCTGGGGCTGGGATAAAGAGGCATCTTTCTGGCTCAGCTGTCCAGGCACTGACTCATCGCTCCTCTCCACTGCCTGCCCTGCTGGATGCCACATCTTCAGGTCCCACCACTTAATGTGGGGAGTTGTCTCCAGGCTTCATTGAGTCTGTCTGGTAAAGTGCTGGCAGAGACGATCCATGACGCAAGTGGAAAACCCCCAAACCCATAGGCCTACAGGTGTTCAGTGATAAAAACAGCCAAGTGCTGAAAAAACAGCTCCTTGTAAGGTGACAAAGATCATGGCAGGGATAAATATAAACAGGACAGGGGATTTAGTAGGGTAATTAGAGGGCCATTACTGGGGCAAGGCCAAGACCAGGACTGCTCACCTAGGGCGGAGGAGGGCAGAAGATTTCAATAATGGAGAAATGCAATAGAACCATGGGGCACCCTCCCCGGGATGTGGGGGAGTGAATGAGTGTGGTACAGCTGTGCTTCTGCAGGGTGTAGTGGAGCTTCTGCTACAATAAATGCACAACTGTAACCAAAGACTCCAGTCTCCGTGTGTTCCTGTGTGACTCTTGCCCGTGTCGGAAGACATAGGATACCCGAATTGCGTGTCCGTCTGTTGTGTCCGAAGACATACCCCAACACTGGCCGTCACAAACAGGATCCAGAGATAGACCAGTGGCTGGTCGCTGCTGTTCACCATGGACCTTGGTAAGTTCAATGGACCATTTAGTAGTCAGGAGCTGATGGGGTTTCTGGAGAAACAGGTAGGGTAATGTGAGGGAGGGGGAGTCCCGTTTGCACTGTCTCTCCCCAGAGATAACTGTTCTTTTGGATAAAAGGACAGGGAAGAATAAGGGCCCATTCCTGGTACAGGGGTCAACCTCGGATGAGATTTTAGGGGACCTAGAGGGAGAGGGGCTGGCCAAGGAGCCCACCGTCTTTGATAAAAGGGGAGTGGAACAAAGGCCATGCCTGTGGGGACATGATATCTTAGGGAGGCAACAGACACTGCAGGAGCTTTGGGGCTGGCCTGCAGTTCCGCGCTGGGCAGATACGGTCCTGGGATCGAAGGCACCCTTGGATAAAGGAAGGGAGTGGTAGTTCAGGTAGTGGTTATGTAACTATATCCTCTTTCTCTTCCCTTCCACAGACCAATGGGGACTGTTTGGAGGCTCTTCATTCTTATGTTAATGCAGCCCCTACGGTGGACTTCCTCAATGAGCGGCAGCAGTCTGGAATCACCAGCTTCCACAAGGGTATCGCCACGTGCTTCTCCACTGACAGAGCAGCTCTCACTTGGCTGTCCCTGCTCCAGAAGGCTGGGACGAGCTCAGCACACAGTCCCGTGAATGTGGCTTTCCTCATCCAAAAGTTCTGCAGTCCCTGCTCGTCATCCCAGACCCGCGTAACGACGTGATCCCACCACTGAGTGGTTGTTTCATGAGCCCAAAAGTGATGGTCCACCGTGCTCAGTTGTTCCGTGAATGCCAGAAATAATCTGATGTTGTTTCTTTCCATGGCACACAGCAGGTCAGGAAACTCAGATTGAGAGCTGATGATACACTGAACGTTTTCATCCCCATCCCGGCAATATCACATCAGTGGTGCTGTCACACCAAGCCCACACTTGGAAGGGGCCAATCACAACCACAGTACGTTTGTCAGAGGGCCCACAAAAAGTTAATCCGACCCTAGCTCTGTCAGCACACGCAGCGTAGTGTGAACATGCACTACCGATGTTGGTATAATGCTTTTTGGTCGTTGATAATATTTTTATGACAAAACTCTAGTGTAGACAAGATCTGAGTTTGCAAGGTGAAGGCAAAGGAGCATCTTCTTCTTCGAGTGATTGCTCATATCCATTCCAGTTAGGTGTGCGCGCACACCACGTATATATTGTTTGGAATACTTTTTACCCTAGCAACACTCGGTGGGTCGGCTGGGCGCCCCCTGGAGTGGCGCCGCTATGGCATCGGATATATACCCCTGCCGACCCAACAGCCCCTCAGTTCCTTCTTACTGCCCGTGTCGGTGGTTGGAACAGTGGAGAGTGGCTTAGCTGACCTCCATTTCCCTAGCTACTTGTAGTTTCTCGTTCATTATCGTGTATATAGTTATATAGTTATAATTCTTTTATATATATATATATAGTTATACTTTTTTTTCTTTACTAGCATAGTTAGCTTAGTAATAGTTAGCGGGGTTCAGGGAGTAGCCCCTTCCCCGCACCCGGTGCTGGAGCCCATGCCCGGTTCACCGGGTTTCAAACCATGCTCGGCCTGCCACAAGCCGATGCCGACAGGAGATCCGCACGACTCCTGTTTGAAGTGCCTTGGGGAATCGCACTTGACCGCTAAGTGCCCCATTTGCAAGTCTTTCAAGCCGAGAACAAAAAAGGAGCGGGACATCAGGCTCAAACAGCTCCTCATGGAGGCAGCCCTCACCCCTCTACTTTCGGCACCAAGCGCTGGTCAGCCGGTAAGCAGAAGCGCCTCTGCGGCACCAGACCGCACCAGTACACTCAAGGACTCACGGCACCGGACGTCGCCGGCACCGAAGTCGGCTCAACGACGCTCCCTCTCCCCGAGGTCGAGGAAGGCCAAGACTCCTGCTGGGTGGGCACCGACCACACCGCAGCCAGAGAGTATGCCTAAGTCGGCTCGCCCGGCGCCGACACCTGCTGCGGCACCGACAAAATCGACTTATTCGATTCTGGTCCCACAAGCGCCATCAAGTCCGGTGCCTGTTAGCTCCCCAGCACATGCCATGGTAGAGCTCACCATGCTGTCCGCACCAGAGGTGTTCTCAGCTGCAAGAGACCTGATCGCCCTGACAGACTCGGCACTGCCTCTACCCTGGCACCGTGGGTGAGGGTAATCCAATCCGTAGGCAAGCCGACCTTGATTAGACCACCTTCTGTTGGTGCAGTGGACCGGCACCGCTCATGGTCGCGGTCCTGCAGACCCTTCAGGTCCAGACGGCACTCCCGCTCTCAACGCCACTCACAGTCCCGGCATCGTTCTACTACACGGCACTGGTCAGACTCGTGGACTGGTTGGAAGTCCACCGTAGCAGCTGAATTAACCGGCTCATTACCCGCAGCGCCACTCCAGTTCTCGGCACCGCTCCAGGCACCATGCCTCCCAAAGCCATTCATGACGCCGGGATTCGAGATCTCGGTCGACCTCCCGGCACTGATCTGGTCGCAGGTCCCGCTCTCGATCCCGGTACCGATATGCATCCCGGCACCGGTCCCCGATACCGAGGGGAGCTAGGTCCGTTAGAACATCTGCACAAGGCTTCTCCGCTCCTCCATGGCCATCCAGGCATATGTTGGTGTCCTCCCACACGGACAGCTACTATGGCCAAGACCGTGATTCCGATGTGCCCACCGGAGTGTTTCAAGAAGCCCGGGCTCAGGACCCAGGACCTCACCAGTGGTCCTTTTGGACACCTTGGGCGTACCACCAGGCCCAAGGTGCTCCGCTAGTTCCAGCCAGCTCAGCTTCATCAGAGCACTGAGCACCAGAGGCCACAGTTAGTTGTCCTCCTCCACCCGGGACGGAGGAACCACTAGTCCAGCCACCGGGTTCCCTGGTGCCACTGGAGCAGGAACCGGCGCATGAGCAAGAGGCCATACAGGATCCGCTTGTCCCTGGCGTTTGATCTTCTTCCTCTCCAGATGAGGCAGTGGCAGGGACTTCCTCTTCGGGGCTGCCTCCAATAGACCTAAGAGCCCATCAGGACCTCCTCAGGAGAGTAGCGCTCAACATGAACCTCCAGGTGGAGGAGGTCCCGGAGGTCGAGGACCCTGTAGTGAGCATCTTGTCGGCAGATGACCCAATTAGGGTGGCTTTGCCCTTCATCAGGACCATCCAGGCTAATGCAGACACCTTATGGCAGTCCCCAGCCTCCATCCCTCCTACAGCAAAGGGGGTCCAGTGCAAATACATGGTACCCTCTCGGGGGTACGAGTATCTATATGTCCTCCCTCCTCCCTCCTCACTGGTTGTCCAATCAGTCAACGAGAGGGAGCGCCATGGCCAACAGGAGCCAGCCCCAAAGTCAAAGGAGGCTAGGCGAATGGACCTACTCGGCCGCAAGGTGTATTCAGCAGGCGCCCTACAGCTCCGGGTGGCAAATCAGCAGGCTCTGCTGAGCCGTTATAGCTACAACACCTGGGCAGAGGTAGGTAGATATACAGAGCTACTCCTCTCGGACTCCCTAGAGGAGGGGAAAAAAGTGGCCAGAACCTCCCTCCAGTCTTCTCTAGATGCGACCATCTCGGCAGCCAGAACTCTGGCCTCCGGCGTCACCATGAGACGCATCTCTTGGCTACAGGTGTCCAACCTCCCGCCTGAATTACAATATACCATCCAGGACTTACCCTTCGACGGTAAGGGTCTGTTCTCGGAGAAGACTGACCCCAGGCTACAAAGCTTGAAAGACAACAGGGTCATCATGAGCTCTTTGGGCATGCATACACCTGTGACCCAATGCAGACCTTTCCGTCCCCAGACTCACCGCCCGTACTTTGTGCCCAGACACAGGCAAGGCTTTAGCAGACGGCGCGGGCGGGGTGGCTGTAGACGGCTGTCCAGACCCCAAGGGGGCCAAAACCACGGCCAAAACCACGGCTCCTCAAAACCACCACTGGAGCCTAAATCTGCCTTTTGAAGGTACACCCGAGGACAGCGTATCAGTTTCAGGACAGGATCCTTTTCCTCCCTTCTCCAACCGCCTCTCCTACTTCCTCCCGGCGTGGTCCCAATTGACCTCAGACCTATGGGTCCTACGCACGGTGAAACAAGGATACCACCTCCAATTTGTTTCACCCCCACCTTCCCACCCTCCAACCCAGTCTCTCTTCAGGGACCCCTCTCACGAGCTATTCCTCCTCCAAGAGGTGCAGACGCTCCTCGCCATAGGAGCAATAGAGGAGGTACCTCAAAACCAGAAGGGCAAAGGGTTTTATTCCCGGTACTTTCTGATCCCCAGTCTAAAGGAGGCCTCAGGCCCATCCTAGACCTGCGAGGCCTCAACAATTTCATGATAAAGTTGAAGTTCTGCATGGTCTCCCTGGGGACCATTATCCCGTCCTTGGATCCTGGAGACTGGTATGCTGCCCTCGATATGAAGGATGCGTACTTTCACATCGCCATTTTTCCTCCACACAGGAGGTACCTTCGTTTTGTAGCCAACCACCAGCACTTCCAGTTCACGGGTCCTCCCCTTTGGCCTCTTCACGGCCCCAAGGGTGTTTACAAAGTGCATGGCCATAGTCGCCGCACACCTCCGCCGACGGCGGATACACGTATTCCCGTATCTGGACGACTGGCTCATCAGAGGGACCTCCGAGACACAGGTCAGATAGCATATAGACATTGTCAGGGACCTATTCACACCCTTAGGCCTGATGCTCAATGTGGAGAAATCCACACTGGTCCCCACACAAAGGCTAGACTTCATAGGAGCTACCCTGGACTCCAATCTAGCCAAGGCCTACCTACCTCAGCCGTGATTCCAGGCAATGGCATCGATCATTCAAGGTTTGCAGAACTTCCCGATGACCTTGGCTCACACCTGTCTCGGTCTCCTAGGTCGCATGGCTGCCTGTACTTATGTGACCAAATATACCAGGCTTCGCCTCCGACCCCTCCAAACGTGGATCAATTCGGTCTACCATCAGGGCAGGCACCCGATAGACACAATAGTCACCATTCCCTCGAGCACCCTACGCTCCCTCGTCTGGTGGCTAACACCCTCCCCGGTATGTGCAGGGTTACCGTTCCATCCGCCACAGCCCTCACCGTCGGATGGGGGGCTCACTTCGGACACCTTTGCACGCAGGGCCTTTGGTCATCACAGGAGCTGATGCTTCACATAAATGTCCGAGAGCTGAGAGCAGTCCGTCTGGCTTGCCAGACATTCCAGCAGCATCTACACTGCCGTTGTGTCTCGGTGTTTACAGACAACACAACGGCCATGTATTATATCAACAAACAGGGAGGGACTCGATCTTCTCCCCTCTGTCAGGAGACCATCTGACTCTGGGACTTCTGCATAGCCCACTCAATAGACCTAGTAGCATCCTTTCTCCCAGAGGTTCGGAAGACTCTCGCAGATCAGCTGAGCAGATCCTTCCTCTGTCACGAATGGTCGATAAGACCAGATGTTATTCTTTCGATCTTCCAGAAATGGGGCTTTCCCCACATAGACCTCTTCGACTCTCGCACGAACAGGAAATGCCAAGTGTTCTGCTCCTTCCAGGGTCTTTCACTGGGATCAATCTCGGACACATTCCTCATGTCGTGGGAGCACCGGCTGCTCTATGCCTTCCCTCCATTCCCGCTGGTTCACAAGGTCCTGATAAAACTCCGCAGGGACAGATCGCACCTAATCATGATCGTGCCAGCGTGGCCCAGACAGCACTGGTCCACCACACTGCTCAACCTGTCCATAGCCAGCCCAATTACCCTACCTCTCCAGCTGGACCTCATAACGCAGGACCACGGCAATCTTTGCCACCTGGACCTGCAGGCCCTCCACCTCACGGCGTGGCTCCTGCATGGGTAAATAGGTCGGAGTTACGCTGCTCTGCTCCAGTACAACATATACTCCTGAATAGCAGAAAGCTTTCCACTCGGTCAACATATCTGGCCAAGTGGAAACGTTTCTCCTGCTGGTGTGTACTGCAGAATACTACTCCCTCTCAGGTCTCGATCCCCACTATATTGGACTACCTCTGGTCCCTTAAGCAGCAGGGCCTGGCGACATCATCTCTGAGGGTGCACTTGGCAGCCATCTCCACATTCCATCCAGGGGAGAGTGGCCACTCTGTGTTTTCCCATCCTTTAGTTACTAGATTTCTCAAGGGCCTGGAGCACCTCTACCCCCAAGTACGCCACCCTGCCCCTACCTGGCACCTCAATCTAGTCCTAAGCAGGCTTATGTTTCCACCATTAGAGCTGTTGGCAACTTGTTCGCAGCTATACCTGTCCTGGAAGACAGTTTTCCTAGTAGCCATTACATCGGCCAGACGTGTCTCCAAGCTTTGAGCGCTAATGGTGGACCCACCTTATATTGTCTTTCACAAGGACAAGGTACAGTTGCGACCGCATCCGGCGTTCCTCCCTAAGGTGGTGTCGACCTTCCATACCAATCAGGACATCTTCCTTCTGGTCTTCTTCCCGAAGCCTCACTCATCTCAACAGGAACAGCAGTTACACTCCTTAGATGTCCGTAGGATGCTCGCTTTTTATATGGATAGGATGAAGCCCTTCCGGAAATCGCCCCAACTCTTTGTTGCAGTGGCTGACCAAATGAAAGGCCTACCTGTCTCCTCCCAGAGGATCTCCTCTTGGGTGACGGCGTGCATCCGCACATGCTATGACCTGGCTCATGTTCCCTTGGGCCATCTCACTGCACATTCTACCAGAGCTCAGGCATCATCAGCCACCTTCCTGGCCCATGTACCAATCCAGGAGATATGTCACGCAGCTACCTGGTCCTTAGTCCACACTTTGCTTCGCAGTATGCTCTGGTCCAATAGTCTAGAGATGATGCAGCCTTTGGCTCAACTGTTTTGCATTCTGCCATATCTCACTCTGACCCCTCCGCCTATGTAAGGCTTGGGAATCACATAACTGGAATGGATATGAGCAATCACTCGAAGAAGAAAAGACAGTTACTCACCTTTGTAACTGTTGTTCTTTGAGATGTGTTGCTCATATCCATTCCACACCCGCCCTCCTTCCCCATTGTCGGAGTAGCCGGCAAGAAGGAACTGAAGGGTGGCTGGGTAGGCTGGGGTATATATCTGGTGCCAAAGCGGCGCCACTCCAGGGGGAGCGCCAGCCGACCCACCGAGTGTTGCTAGGGTAAAAAGTCTTCCAACGAACATGCACGCGGTGCGCACACCTAACTGGAATGGATTTGACCAACACATCTCGAAGAACAACAGTTACAAAGGTGAGTAACCGTCTTTGTCATCCCTCAGTCCCGTCTGATTTACAGGGAGCTTGTGACTGTCTCAGGAGCCAGTTTGGAGCCTGCATTTTCATCTGACTCTGATGGAAACCAAAAGCAACAGGCAGAGCTGCCCCTTTCCCAGGAATGGGAGATAGTCAGGAAGCAGGGCTGGCTCTCAGTCACCAAACAAAACTCTGGCAGCCCTTAATTTGTGCATGGCAGCACAGGTGAGGGAGCAGCATTTGGAGTTGTTTAGCCTAGAGTGCATCCAATAGCCAGGTGAAAGCTTCTTTCCCTCCGCAACAGAAGATGGTTCCATACAGGGCCGGCCTTAGGATTTATGGTGCCCTAGGCGAGATTATTAAACTGGTGCCCTTGTGCCTGATCTGCTCTTAGCAACACAAACATAAGCTTATAGTATTGGAAAACTTGCCACATTCACATTATTAAAACCAGTTTAACTTAATTAAGCACACTGTAATGCTGATGGACTAGCAATAAAGAAGCAGCACTATAGAAAAAATTCTGATATGACAGAATGATGCAAATAATATTTTTTTTTAATTTATCAAAATTTTATTGGAAATGTATATGAAGAGGTATTGAAACAAACATTTGTTTTTAATTAAAAGCAATCTTTCTGGCTTTTTTGGCTGCAAAATCAGTAATAATGTCATCGTATGACAAAGACAAAGTCGTGTCTTGTTCGATCGCAAGAATAGCAAGACCAGTCAAGTGTTCCTGACTCATTGTAGAGCAGAGATAGTTTTTAATGAGCTTTAGTTTTGAGAAACTCCGTTCTCCTGATGCTACTGTTACAGGAATTGTCAGTAGAATACAAGTGGCAATGTACACATTAGGATATATGTCAACAAGTTTGTGGGTATGAATAAACTGTACAGTGTCCATCACCGATTTTGCATGTGGCAACATTGATGACAGTGTACTCAATTCTTCGTACAGTTCAAGTCCATTTAAATCAAAACTATCACCGTGCTTCAGGAGGCTCTCTAGATTCTTGCACTTTGTCATTAGTTGCTCTTGTTTTCCTATTTCGTTGAATTTAGTTATGTCATACAAAAATCCAAACTGTTCATGGTGTACTTGCAAGGTATTAAACCTTTCATCAACAGCAGATACTGCTTTATCCATCACAACATTAAAAAATTCAACCTCAAATTTCTTTTCTGGATCGTCTATGGGCATGATCTGCTGTACAGATTCTTCACAAAGAAGTGTCCCTGGCCTTTTTAACTCATATTAACTATGTATTTACTTTATGAAAGTTGGAGAAAACATTGTGAAAACGTAAAACATTGGCTGCCCAACATCTGGGCGGGCAAAAGTTATACTGACTCACAGGGAAAAAAAAAAAAAAGCAGGTGAATCTTAGTACAACATATGGTCACTCTATACCAGGAGTCGGCAACCTTTCAGAAGTGGTGTGCCAAGTTCACTGTAATTTAAGGTTTCTCGTGCCAGTAATACATTTTAATGTTTGTAGAAGGTTTCTCTCTATGTCTATATTATATAAATAAACTATTGTTATTATCTGTGGTCTTGGCCACTGGTCCTGCTCAGGCCACTGCCAGCTGAGTAAATGAAACCCCAAACTGGCAGCGGGCTGGTGGCTGGAACCCTAGACAAGGATCCCAGGCCCCGCTCAGCCCGCTGATGGTCTGGGGTTCTGACCACCAACTCCTGCCAGCCAGGATCCCAGCCGCCAACCCCCCCCCCCCCGCCCTCAGCCCGCTAGCAGCCTGGGATTCTGCTCACCCAGGCTGGCAGGAGGCAGAGTGGGGCTGGCAGCTGAGCTCCTGACTGGCAAGGGGCCGGCAGCCGGAACCCCGGAGTAGCAGTAGGCTGAGTGCTGCTGGCATCGCAGACTGGCAGCAGACTGAGCCACTCAACCCCCCACCGGCCCTGCTCAGCCCACCACCAGCCCGCTCAGCCCACCACCAGCCCACTCAGCCCGCTGCCGGCTGAGTGAATGGAACCCCAGGCTGACAGCAGGTTGAGTGGTTCAACTGGCCTGCTCAGCCCACTGCCAGCCTGGGGTTCCTTGGGGGTCCCCAGGCCAGCAGCAGGTGCTGAGTGGGGCCGATGGCTGGTATTCCAGCTGGCAATAGGGCAGCAGCCGGAACCCCAGAGCAGTGATGGGCTGAGCTGAGCTGCTCAGCCTGCTGCTGCATACCATCAAAAATCAGCTCACCTGCCACCTTTGACATGTGTGCCGTAGGTTGCCGACCCCTGCTTTATACACTAGTAAGGAGATGAGCATATTACAGTTGTTGGAGGGCTCTTATCAGGAGTAACAGGCTATAGGAAAGTCAGTCAACATTTTTTGTTTCTCTGATGAAAACTGACCCACTCCCTGCCTCAAACCAAACCTGTCACTAATAATTGTCAACAACTTAATTTTCTGTTTTTGGCTAAGATATTGATTTCTTTTTAAAAAAAACATATTGAAATTGGATTCAGGATTGTTAGCAAGAATTTTTGGCAAACAAATTTGTTAAATGACAATCTAAATGGCAACACAGTACTGCTTTCATGCTTGGCTCGCCCCCCCAACCTGCTGGTCCAACAGCTGCAGTAGAGGAGGAGATAGGTGGAAAACTGCAGGACTCCAAATTTCACCTCTTGGGGTGCAGAGTGGCAACAGCAGCAGCAAACCCTCAGGTCCAATCACACGCCAATGGGCACCGCTGCCAGCCCAACAGACCATGGTGAAGTTAGCACAGCATCTGATCTCAGGGACGGAGCACCCATGGAGCCACAGCAGCTCATCCTGCCCTGTGCAGCTCCCCCCGGATGAGATGGATCGCTGGCAGCTGCCAGCCCGGGGGAGAGGCGCTCCCCAGCTAGGGTGATAGATCCAGATGTCCTGATTTTATAGGGCCAGTCCCGATATTTGGGGCTTTGTCTTATATAGGCACCAATTACCCCCACCTAGAGTGACCAGACAGAAAGTGTGTAAAATCAGGACAGTGATGGGTGGGGGTGGAGGGGTAAAAGGAGCCTATATAAGAAAAAGACCCCAAAATTGGGACTGTCCCTATAAAATAGGGATATCTGATCACTGTACCCCAATCCCCTATCCTGATTTTTCACACATCTGGCTAACCCCAACCCAGCCCTGTGTGACATTCCGATTCTGGCTGCCTGCCGAGGAAGTGAGTTACTTTCACTTTCATTCCTCAGCAGGCAGGCAGCCAGCCCTCCCCCCACCTATCCCCCAGCACCTCACCCAGCCCAGCCCTGACGGAGGGGAGGGAGGAGAGAGAGAGGGGTGCTCCTGGGGAGGAGGGAGAAAGGAGGGGGTGCTTCATGGGGCGGGGGGGAGAAGAATGGATGTTATGGGAGACAACAAAGGATACTGGTTCCAGAGCCACAGAGCCTGCCTCACCTGACCTCAGCCGGGGGGAAAGAGTCACACTCACAGGTGAGCTCCTTTCCCAACCCCCACCGCCTCCCCTCCCCAGAGACCCCAGCAGCCAATCCCATTCCTCAGACTGTGCTGCATTCGGCTCTGTCTAGGACCCAGCAGCCCTGCTTCTACACTGTCTGGGCTGCCTGCAGAGTGGTGCCCCAGGCAGAGTGAGGCCCTACGCGGCTGCCTATTCTGCCTATGCCTAAGGACGGCCCTGGTTCCATACAAAGTGCAGCTCTGCCGCTGGTCACCCCACCACCACTGCTCCCAATGTTCCTCCGTGGGGAGGAAGCAGGACCAACTGCAAGGGAGAAATCTAGGTGCCTCCCCACACCTCGCCTCTGGGTCGTATCCAGTTTGGGGGGCTGGGGCCGCCATGCTCTCCCCCAATCTCCACCCATGTTAATGGTGCATCCAGACCGATCCTTCCCCGCCTCGTCCTTCTCCAAACGTTCTCTAGCGTTAAACCCCCTCCCAGCCAGGGAGCAGGGTTTCTGGGCCACAGAAAGTGTCCTTCCTTCCCCAGCCTAACTACTTGCTATTGGTGGGTTGTCTTCATTTCACTCGGCGCCATTCCTGTCATGTGGGGTTCATGTTGGGTACAGGAGCAAGGCTTAGACGTGTTGCTTGGCAGATCCCCATGGGTTGGTGCTAAATCAACTCCTCTTGGCACCCACGATTGATGAAAGGAGCATCAGAGAGCAATGGTGTCTCCCCCAACGGCCAAGCACTCTGAGAGGTGGCATCTCCCAATGGTTGTGCGTTCTATGGGGTGGCATATCCCACTGGCCATAGCACTGCCCATGAATGTAAATTGCTAACATCCTTAATTCGCTACAGACTCTTTTATGATGGCCAGCCTCGTGTTTAGAGATCCAGGAGATCTGGTTTCGAATCTGCCACCAACTCCAAATGTGACCTGGGACAAATCATTAGATTTTGAAGGAGAATCAACCCACCATGAGCCCCCAGTGCATTGGCTAAGAGAGGGACACAACGGTTGTGGGTAGGATTTACACGATTGGGGCTGTATCCTGGAAAGCAACAATTCGGGAAGGACCCAGAGATCCTGGTGGAACCCACTGGGCTAGAGCTCCCTGGATGAGAGGAGGAGTGCGGCACTGGGATGGAGAAGCAGGGGATTAGAGAATAGGAGCTGGGGTCCACTCTGGATACAGCATGGGGGAGACCATGACTGGAGACTGCACCCAGCTCTTGGGGGGAGCCAGGCATCAAACAGGACATTGGACAATTGCGGAGGTTTCTGAGAAGAGCTACAGAAATGATTTACCCCCAGGTGAGGGAGAAGGGAATCAACCCCCATGACATTACTCCAGATTTACGCCAGGATGATTCCAGCCAGCATATGGAGCACCTGGGGCCAGGCTGCGGAATCCCAAAACTTCAAGCTGCGGGTCCAGCGCAGGGGAATGGTAGCGAATGTGGGTGAGGGGCTGGGCCGTGGCCCAGAGCCAACAAGCCGGGATGGACACATGGGCTTGGGTCCTGCTTGTGGTCTCAGATCTCCTCCTCTCTCCTCCCCCCAACCATCAGGTGCCCGATGCCTCTTCACTGCCACCCAATAGGGCAAGTGGGCCGGGCAGGGACTGGAAGATGGGCCCACAAATATGTCATGACCCTGGCAGAACTGCCAAAAACCCTCTGGCTGCAGTGAGTCCTGGCACATAGTCTCCTATTCTACCCATTAGACCCCACTCCCCTCACAGAGCCAGGAAAGAACCCAGGTGTCCTAGCTCCCAGCTCCTTGCTCTAACCATTAGACACTACTTCACCCAGCAGGCTGGGGCACATACCCCAGTCACATGAGGGGAAGCTCTGGGGGTGGGAGCACTTATCTGATGCACATAGGAACCCCTTGGACATAGAGATGCTCTCTGTGCATGCGTGCGTGCGTGCGTGTGTGTGTGTGTGTCCCTGCTGCCCCCTGCTGGAGAGGACGAGCCCCACTCTGGGTGTGTGTGTCGCCCCACACCCAAGATACATGGGGGCAGTGGATTTATTCAGGCTCGTGGCTGTGTCCATGCCAGCTAGCAGTTGTGAGAGTTCTGCTCACGCATGTTTCCTGTGAGTCTCAGGTTGCACCTGCATGAGTAGCGCAGTGGGAAGTGTCTGCACTAGTTTGTGTGAAGACCGTGTGTGCCTCAGTTTCCCCTATGTACCACGCTGACCCCCAGGGGCTGGAAAAGATCAGTTTTCTCTGGGGCAGGCTACCACCCGGGGCAGCAGATCCTGGCTTTCTCGACTTGGGGCCAATTGCTGGCAACTCCACAAAGACAACGGCAAAGCCAACCTGCTGGGACATTTCCAACCTAGTAACTAATGCCCAGGGTGATGCCCTCCCTGCATTGCAGGAAGCCAGCTGGAAGAGCGGGGGCCGAGGGTGGACATGTTTGGCTGGGGCTCGGATCTGCTCACACCCCAGGCTGCAGCTTCTGGCTCTCTAGACTGACCGAGGACTGGCCATGCTGGGTGCAGACACCTAACTAACCCGCTGCCCTTCCCCCACTGGCTGGGAGCCCCAGCAGATGATGGGGGCAGTGCCTCCTTTGGGGTACACGTCTCCCTTAGGTGCCGTCTCAGGCGGAGTTGCTGGAGGGAGCGAGGGGGCTGGAGGTGGCCAGGTTGGGTTCCAGGAGGTGGTGAAGCCAAGTGGCTTCCCCTGGTGACAGAGCGAGACCCTAGGGGGGGCTGGCCAGCTGTAGAACCCCCAGAGACTGTCCCAGAGTACCAGCCCTGTGACTCCCTGACCCCGGCATCTGCTCCCTGGTGCTGGTTCCGCTGCAGCGCAACTCCAGACCCCCTGCTCCACCCTCGGGCCCTGTGGGCAGGTGGGTTCTGGCCCGGCCAAGCCCAAAGTGCCACAGGCCGGGTCAAAGCCCAGATCTGACCCCCACAGGGGCTGGGAGACCCTGCTGGGGAATGAGCTCTGACTCACACCCACCCTTGGCCACCCCCCATCATGCCTGGTCTGGGGGGGGGGGGCGTCTCAGACAAAGCCCCTGATATCAGGGGATCTGGGCTCCCTGTTTGCACATGAAACGAGGCAGTTTGCAAAAACCGGGAAAAACCCTGGAACCAAAGCTGGGAGCAACATGTCAGTTTTGAAGTAACAAAGAAAAATCAGGTTAAGGTTTTCAACGCCTTTATGTTAAAAAAAAAGGAAGTTTTAAAAAACCCAAACCACAAACTTTCAGCCCAAACCACCACCTGGGTTTTTATTTTTACCAGAAAGGGGTTTTGAAAATGATTTTTTTTATTCTTTTGTTTTTTCGTCAAACGCCCCCCCCTCCCCCGACTCCCTACACACACACACAAAATTGAAGGAAAAATAACTGTAACCAGAACATTTGTGGTTCAGGTCTTTGACCCCCCCACTCCTGACTTTCTCCTGATTTACACCAGAGAGAAGGGGAATTGGCGCCATTGTCCCCCCACCCCCCAAGTTACTCCTGATTTACACCAGGGGCCAGGAGGGGAGTCTGGTTCTAAGGCCGTTGGGCCAGCACGCCAGCCAGGACAAACCAGTAAGACTCAGGCCCGCAGTTTTGCTCAGTTCCCTTTATTTGCTGTGGTTCCTGGCTACCAGCCCCACATGCTGGGCTCTGCCAGGCTCATTAACCGGAGCAGAGCCCGGGGCAAAGCCTGCCCATGTATGTGCCGCGGCGAGGGGGCGCTGTCATGGCTCTGCCTTCGCAGCTCAATGGGCGACGCCGGCAGGATTCTGGCCCGGCCCCTCTTCCGTTCCCGGCTGCTGCTCCGAGATCAGGGCCATGTAGACCTCAGCCGCGGCAGCTATCAATTGGAAAGACTTGCAGGCCGGTGCCAGCGCCTGGAGCGTCTGCTCCAGATGCCGGGCGGCTGCAGCCAGGGCGTTCCTAGCATGACGCCCCGTGAGGACATCGGGCAGGTAGCCCCTCAGACTTTGCACCGTGCCGGTCCCAGAGACGGGGCCATTCTCGGGGGGCTCTGCAGCCGTTTTCCCTGTTGGGCCCCCAGGGGTGGCACAAGCAGAAACAGCCCTGGCGATCTCCTCGCTGCTCCTGAGCAGGGTGTCCATCGGCAGGCACAGCACCGGGGAGGCCTCCGCCTCCCGCAGAGCCGCCTCCAGCCTCTCGGGGAGGCTGGCGTTCTGCAGTAGCACGGCCACCACGGGGCCACCCACGCTGCCGAAGATCCCCATGGTGGCCTGGTGGAAGTCCCGGACGATGGCCCCCTTCTCCTGCAGCGGGGTGTGGGGGGAGGCCATGCGGGCATACAGGTCCCGGCTGGCGTTCTTCCGCACATGTCTGTCCGTCCGCTCTGCCGCGGCATGCATCTCCCGTGCTGCCCACAGCAGGCGCTCCAAGTTCTCCCTCACGCCGATGCTGCCCCCCACCGGTTCCAGGGACACACTGGTGTCAAGGTGCTGGTTGAGGATGTGGAGCAGAGCGTGAGTGGCCAAGATGCATCCTTCCAGGGAGTCGAGCAGGGACTGGCTGGCGCGCACGAGCCTCTCTCTTTCGCTCTCTGTTCCGGAGAACAGGGAGAGCATCGCGAGGCTGGGAAACAAAGCAGAGAGCACGAGTGAGGGGCTGAAAGAGTTTCCCCTCCAGGATCCCCAGTGCAAGGCCAGGGGGATGTGTGATGGAATGGAGTAGAGGGAACGTTGTTTCACAACAACCCTGAGATTTGCCTGTGGAACTCCCTGCCTCATGATCTTGCTGATGCCGAGAGCCTAGCAAGACCCAGAAAGGGATCTGACATTTATATGGCTAATGAGGAGAGCCAGAATGACATTAGAAAAGATTTTTTTTTAAGTTTAATAAGATTAAACACTCTCATGCTCCAGGGCATGACTCTCTCTAACTAACGGCTGTCAGGCAGGAACTGTCCCTGCCTGCCAGTGGTGCTGAGGTACAGGGGCACTGCTGTGCTAGACGGGGCATGCAAAGCACGTCAGTCCATTACCCACTTTGCATTTGCTGTGGGCCCCAAGAGAGCCATGCTGCGAACCGGAGGCAGTGCACCATTGGGGGGGAGCCAGGGGACAGGGTCTGTTGAAGTGATGGGGGAGTCTCTGGTACATTGACACTGTATTAAAAGCCCCTTGGAACGGTGGCGTCTGGTCTGACTCAGGCTGCGGGGTTAAAAATTGGCATGTAGACATCTGGGTTCAGGCTGGAGGCCAGGCTCTGGGAGCGTCCCACCAGGCACAGTCCCACCACCTGGGCTCCAGTCCAAGCCTGCAGGTCTACACTGCCAGTCTGCAGCCCGGCAGGCCAGCCATGGGTGTTTAATTGCAGTGCAGATATACCCTGAAGGGCTGCATTGCACCCAGGGGGTGCGGCTGGTTCCAGCTCTCAGCCGGGCGGAGGCAGGCCAGCCACGGGTGTTTAATTGCAATGCAGACATACCCTGAAGGGCTGCATTGCACCCAGGGGCCCGCGGCTGGTTCCAGCTCTCAGCAGGGCCTAGGCAGGCCAGCCATGGGTGTTTAATTGCAATGCAGACATACCCTGAAGGGCTGCATTGCACCCAGGGGCCGGCGGCTGGCTGCGGGTTCCAGCTCTGGGCAGGGCTGCACCCGGAAAGGTTCCCCGGGGTACCCAAGCAGCTAGATGCGTTGCTGTGGACCAGTGGTGCTGCAGGGTGGAAGTGATCTGCATCCCCTGAAGAAGATCATTTCGGAAACGTCCACGTTTCTGAAACTGGGGGTCTTGCCCCAGAAGAGGGTGCGTGCGAGGCTACTGTGGAGGGGGGTCGTGAGATCTAGGAGTACCATACTTCGAGGAGGAGCCCTCCGCAGCCAGCTCAGACTGGGGAAGGGGCGGGGGTCCCAGCTCTCCGCAGCCAGTTCGGCCTGGGAGCGGGCGCGGGGTGTGGGGGGCGGCGGCCCGGCTCTCCGCAGCCAGCTCGGATTCGGAGGGGGGGCGGCCTGGCTCCCCGCAGCCAACTCGGATTTGGGGGGGAGGGGTGTCCAGGCTCTCCGCAGCCATCTCGGATTGGGCGAAGGGGGGGGGGGGACTCCCTGCTGCTGCTGCTCCCGCTAGCTGCGACCCAGACGGGCTGGGGACCGGAGCTCTCACCTGTCGCCGCTCGGCGCGGCTGCGGGTCCGGCGGGAGAAGGGGCGGACGGCGCCGCCTCTCCGCGTCTCCTTATGAAGCTCCCGGGCGGGGGCGGACAGTGAAAGTTGGCACCGGGAGGACCGCGCGGGAGCAATTCCCCGGACGGGGCTCGGCGGCTCCTGGATTGAGCAGATCGCGGATCTTTCCAGCCCCTCGTGACCGGGAGAAAACCGAGACCTGGAAACCAGCCAGACTCGAGTTCCTGGAAACCAGGCGGGGAACTGGAAGCCGAAGTCACGAAGCGGCAGCTGAGTCCCAGTAACACCCACCTGAAGGACCGTGTGACACCCGCTGGCACCGCGCCCCGGCCCGTGGGATCGCGGAGGCTGAGCGGGGAGGTGAACGCGCGGAGCAGCCTCCTATAAAGGCGAGTCCCGGCTCCGGGCGCACAGAGCGTCCCCGCCAAGGGATCCTCTCCGGAGAGCCCAGGCTGCTGCCCGCGGCGCTGAGCCGAGCTCTGCCCCGGCGAACGGCCCCTCAGCTTCCCACAGGCCCAGCGAGCAGGTAACTCGCCCCGTCGGACGGGGCAGAGGGGCACAAATGGGAGCAGGGGTCATGCGGTGAGAGCCCCCCGGATCGCCGGGCGAACTGGGCTCCTCCAGGAACGGGGGATTCCTGCAGCCCCCGGCAAGATGCCAGTCTAGGGACAAAGAATATCAGTCACCCACAGGCTGGGGGGAGGGGGCGCTAGTTTGCAGCCAGCCAGAAACTGCAGCGTCTGACCCACAGCTGGGTCCCCGGGCAGCAGGGGGGAGGGAGCAGGTCATGCAGCTGCCGAGAACTGGGAAGCGCCGCGGCTGGGGCAGGAGGTGGCCGGGTGGATGGGGGATGCTGCCGCGCCTCTGGGATGGATGGATTGGGGGGACTGGGAGGAGTTGGAGGTGCAGGGGGTTGGGTGCTGGGACAGAGATCGGGAGAATGTGGGGAGGTAACGTGTGGGAGGAGAAGTGGGGGTGTCTGGGGCAGGAGCTGGGACACTGCTGGGGCGAGGGGGATCTCTGGCAATTTAGGGTCTGTTGGGGAGTGGGCCTGAGTCCTGAGCTTGCTTGGGTGGATTCTCCCCCTCCCAGCTGGAGCCAGCCAGTCCTCCTGAGGCCACGTGGTTGGGCTGGGGCCGGGGGGAAAAGACAGGGCCCGAGTCTTTCAACCCTAGAACCTCCAAGGTGTTTAGACTCCCCCGGATTGACGGAGAATTAGGCTCCAGGGCCCTGATCCTTTAGGTGCCTTTTTTGTTTTAATAGCAGCTGAGTCTCTGCACTGGGTAAGTCTGTGATTTGTGGGGGCAGGGCGCAGTGGGGGGCTCTGGCTAATGCCTCTGTCATCTTCCTCTCCTGGCAGCTTTCCCGAGAATGTCCTGGATCAATATCCTGTACCCAGACAACCCGGCGAGGCGGAAGACGGTGGTGCAGTTACACCAGGAGCTGATCGACTGCATAGAGCTCAATTTTGATACCACCAATGAGCTGATTGAAGCCTTGAACACGCATTGTCAGTGCAAGTTGCACAGCGTTAAGATGAACACGAAGGGCACCGTCCAGGAGAACTGCGAGATCCTCCTCACAGCCATAAAGTCCGTCCAAGACATTCTGCAGGCCATCGATGCAAAGCTGAAGAGCAACCTGGAGCCAGATCTCTACCGAAAGCTTCACGATTTCCAGGAGCCTGACGCCACAAAGATGCTGATTCTTCGCAATGTTTCCACAGTGGTGAGCGGCTTCGCTGGGATCGTGGCCATGGGGTTCTTCATCAAGCTGGCCTTCTCACAGGTGGTGGGTAGAGTCCTGAGCCAAACGGCCATGGTCTTGGCCAAGATCGGTGCCTCCGTGATTGGCGCCATGGCTGGCATGTTACTGGGTGTGGGTGTCGACTTGATTCTCAGCGCGATCCTGGGCGCCATAGAGAGAGACCAACTGGAGGCGAAGATTGAGGAGCTCAGTGAGCTGGTGGGTGAGTTCAAGCCAGCCTCCAAGGAGTATAACAAAGCCATCATGAAGATCACCTGCCAGCTGCCATAGCCGGAGGAGAATCCCCTGCTCAGAGCACTGCAGACCAAGCTGCAAGTTACTATTACTTGTGAAAATAAGGCCTTGGAGATCAGATCCCATCTACCATGACTTAGCCCAGCACCATTAAAGCCAGCACAATAAATGATATCTAGCTCTTACACAGCGCTTTTCATCAGCAGAGCTCAAAGGGCTTCAGGCCTCATTAATGTCTTTATCCTCCCACCATATCTGGGGATAGGGCAGGGCTATTGCCCCCATTCTACAAATGGGGAAACTGAAGCCCGGAAATTCACAGGCATTTAAGCACTTAACTTCCACTGATTTCAGAGCAATTGGCTCAGGCTCTCTGCAGACTCAGGCAATGTCACAGATTTCAAGGGAAGCTCGCTGCCTAAAGTGAGTTGTCCCAGCCCATACAGGAAGTCTGTAGAGAATTAGCTGAGTTTCCCATGTCACAGACTAGTGCCCAACAACCACTGGGCCCGTCCTTCCCCTCTAGCTGGTGTTTTTCAACTGTAGATCTCAAAATGCCTCAGAAAGATCAGTATCTATAAGCTGACTATACACGGGGGGAAACAGAATCATAGAATATCAGGGTTGGAAGAAACCTCAGGAGGTATCTAGTCCAACCCCCTGCTCAAAGCAGGACCAATTCCCAACTAAATCATCCCAGCCAGGGCTTTGTCAAGCCAGGCCTTAAAAACCTCTAAGGAAGGAGATTCCACTACCTCCCTAAGGAACCCATTGGTCTGACCCAGTGTGGACATGATTAACTTCTTATGAGTCTGTCTGAGTTTGGAGACACAGGGTCTGGCTACACTTGCAGCTGTAAAGTGCTTTGGGTTAAACCAGCCTTCGTACAGCTGAGCAAGGAAAGCGCTGCCGTCTGTCTACATTGATTCCAGTATGAGAGGAAACATTTCCCCAAGGAAAAATTCTCTCAGCAGGACCTAAAATTGGTCAGTTACTGAACTAATCTAATCTCATCCCACAGCCGTCTCCACCTGGGCCAAGAACACCTGATCATCTCTCAACTACTTCTGCCCTTTGTCAGCTGCGTTTTTGCACCACACCACAGCTTTTCTGGTTGCTTGTCCCCCTCTCTGGGACCCCACCCCCTATCCAGTCGCCCTGCTCCCTGACTGCCCCAACCCCTGTCCATACCCCCTGACAGGCCCCCCAAGACTCCCATACAACCCCCCATCCCCTGACCACCCCCGTCGAACCTCCGCCCCATCCAACTGCCCCCTGGGATCCCCCCCCTTACCATGCCGCTCAGAGCAGCATGTCTGGTAGCTGCGCCGCCTGGCCAGACCTAGATACACTGTCGTGCTGCCCTGCAGGAGTGTGCAACCCTGCTGCCCAGAGCGCTGCCCGCACGGCGGTGTAGCTGCAGGGGAGGGGCCGGGGGCGAGCCTCCCCGGTCGGGAACTCAGCATCCGGACAGGACGGTCCCACGGGCCGTAGTTTGCCCACCTCTGCTAGAGTGGGTTGTAAGGTTACACAGGTGGCACTTGGATGTGGAGAACAGCAGCAGAAGAGCCTGACCAGTGGCTCCGAGCAGCCAGAGCCACAGGGCTAGAGCTAAAGGAATCAATGTAAATTCTGCGTGACAGAAATAACATCCCTGGGAGAGACGTTCACCCAGGAAAGGGGACAGGTAGCTGACAGCACGGCTGTGCCTGCGCCCATCACCAGCACGCCTGGCTCAGCAGCCGGGGCAGGGTACAAGGACCCTTGGCGTGGCGCTGAGCTAGCACGTGTCTGGATAAGGCAGGGAGGGGGAGGTGAGGAAAGGGGCAGGAGATTTGACCCACTGGAGGGAGAAGGGGGCAGCTTGGCTGTTTACCAGGGCTGAGAGGGTGGCAGGGTTGTTCCAGGGGTGGACGTGGTTGGCCCCGGAGAGACGGGGAGGGGAGGATGCCCAGCTGAGGCTGGGTCTGGGAACCCCTGATGTGTCACCCCAGTGGGCTCTTGCCAGGAAGAGAGAGGAGCTGGCTTTGTTTTCGACTGCCCCTGCAGCCCATCAGGGCCTCCGCAGCCCAGTCACCATGTCTGCTCGGCCCAGGGGTCAGTCAGCACCGGGTGGCTTTGCACAAACCCCAGCTCAGCCCAGGCTGCCCCATGAGCTGTCTGAGGGAGGGAGAGAGTCTGTGCAGGGAGCCAGGGCAGGTCTGTAAGTGCACAGCCGGTGCAGGAATGCCTGGCAGACTCTGCCCTTCTCAGCCTCAGGGTGTGGGATACACCCCCTGCCCCTTGATCACTAATTATCACTAGTGAGGTAACATTCCCTGGCCCCGGGCTGGGATCAGCACCCTATTGTGCTGGCACCTGGTGGCCAGTCAGGGTGATGCACAGAGTTTGTTTCCCTCCTGGAACACCTAAGAAAGAAAGGTATCAAAGAAAACCTTGGTTAAGTTAATTGCTCAGCTGATTACCCAAATCACCTGTCTTAGGGGTCTTTGGATACTGACCTCTTAATGAAAGGAAAAGACTCAGATTTGATTTTTCAGTTTTATTGGCTACTCTTATCAACAGCAGCCAAGAGTATATAACATAAAAGAATGCACAGTAGCACTGGTTTATGATTGGGCTGAGAGAAACACGAAAAACGGAACCATCCAGATTTTAAGAATCACATAACACATCCATAGCAGAAAGCAGTGAAATTCCTGTTCGACAATTATCCTTTCACTTTGTTTGGAATTTTGACCAAGCCCCTTAAAGCAGAAGGAACCGCACTCAAGCCCTTTAGTAAAACTCTCCAGTGGTACTTGACTCAACATCTGAAAACAATTCTAGGCTAATGCATAAGACAACGTGAGCAATTCCTCACATGCCAACCCACCATGGTCTCCTTCCCAATGGGTCTGTTGTAGTTACCCCTTTTAACCAATCCTCGCACCACTTACATTCAGGATCTGGTAACCACCTAACAGGAACATCTATATTTTTATGACAGGCTGCATGCAGTTGAAGAAGCTTTCACATGTAGTTTAAGGGTTTGGCTACACTTGCAGCAGTACAGCGCTGGGAGTTAAACCTGTCTTCGTACAGCTGAGTAGGGAAAGCGCTGCAGCCTGTCCACACTGACAGCTACCAGCGCACTGCCATGGCCACGTTTGCAGCATCTGCAGCGGCACTGGGAGCGGTGCATTATGGGCAGCTATCCCAGCATTCAAGTGGCTGCAAGGAGCTTTTCAAATGGGATGGGTGGGTGGAGTATGACAGGGAGCTTGGGGGAGAGAGAGAGTGGATTTCTGGAGCAGACACAGTGTCAGCAGCTGCCTTGCAAGTTCTGACCCCCTCCCCAACCCTTCTCTCACTCACTGAAAGCAAACAGCAGCTGTTTGGTTTTTTTCTCACAGACTAGATAAGCAGAGCTCCCCGAAACGGATCCTCCCCTCCCTGCCATGCGCTGCCTCTCTCTTCAAGCAAATATTGGCTGTGGGCGTTCCAAAGGGAGCCCCCCTGCCTGCCTTTACTCATTCTCAGCAAACAGTAGCTGTGTTTGTTTTTCCCGGAGTTCACCACAAAACAAAGAGAGGCATCACAACAAAACAAGGAGAGGAACCTTCACTTAAAAGGATTATGGGGAGTTTCCGGAGGTCAATCACTGCGTAATAAGGTTACTCCCCGTTTACACTGGAGCACCAGCGTCTCAGCCACTCTGCAGCAGCTGTTATTCCTCTCGGGGAGGTGGAGTACCTGCAGCGCTGTAGCCATGGAGACACAGTGCTGTATGTGCCTTGCCAGTGTGGACGGGGAATGAGTTACAGCGCCGTGGGCGGCTTTATTGCGCTGTAACTCTCAAGTGTAGCCAAGGCCTTATGTTATGTCTCTGTATACCTGGAACTGGACAGGCAGTGTGCAGCCATTAACTACGGGGGATGTGCAGTGTTTAGGAATTGTAACTTGTTCTATTTAAAAGCTGTTTTACAACAAACTTTATCAAAACAAGGGCACAAGCTATAACTCTGGGACAATCTATAAACCACGTACACAAGCATGTACATGTCTTTAGTAATTAGGTACCCAGCTGAGGAAGGAGTCAAGTGACTGATTTGGGTCCTCGCCAAAGAGAGAGAGGCTGTATGTTACTTATCACCAAATCTTTGCTCAACTGTCAGCTTTCAGCTCCGTTACTGATCACAGTGGGGCTGACACTGCAAACACAGGTGGAGTGAAGGACGGACATTGTGTTTTCCTCCTGTGCTAACAGGCAACCCAAGCTGGAAGAGAGAGAGAGAGTTAAAGGTGCCTAACTGAGGGGTACTTAATGTCACCAGGAGTGAGGATTCCCAAGTGGCCAACTCAGAATTCCAGTCTTCTCCTTTTCTTGGCTTTCAGGAAGTGAGGTGCTGAAGGAGACAGGCCATTTTATCCCCTTTCTGCTGTGAGTTCAACTTGGTTCCTCTTCTTGGAGAAGCTGGTATGGACCAATCAAACGGTGACCCATGCTTGTGATGAAGGCTGGAAATGTCCAACCAAAATGAGACTTGTGTCCTTCTCACCACCCAGCCACAGGTATATCTTGTGAGTTCTTACATGGGGGTCTTGAAAATTCCAGTCTCTTTTGTGCAAAACTCCTGGTGTCACATCAGGTTGTGTAGGACAAATTAGGCCACAGCCAGGAGTACGACCGTCTTGGGACAGCCAGTGAACACCTGCTGCTCAGCTCCGTTAAGCAACCTCCTGCAGGCCATACAGACGAGAGAATGGAACCCTCTGTGGTGTCGGCGTGGGGGAGGTTCCCAGGTGCCTAGACTGATGTGGCTGTGCCCCTGCTCACTGGCAGAAATGTAGGAGCCTTGAGGTTTTATGGTGGAAAAGTAGCCATCAAGGGACTTTAGGCACCTACAGGGTCAGGTGGCAGCTGAGCGATGGTTTTCTGAATGCTCGGGTGCCCCATGCTGGACTTGGGGGTTAAAATGACAGTTAGGCACCTAACGCCTTTTCACAGATCCAGCCCTGAAGACGCAGTTGTACCAGACTTGATAGGAAAAACAACGAGGAGTCCCTGTGGCACCTTAGAGACTAACACATTTATTTGGGCATAAGGTTTCGTGGGCTAGAACCCACTTCATCAGATGCATGGAGTGAAAAATACAGGAGCAGGTATAAATACATGAAAAGATGTTGTCAATAACCTAGTCCCAGATTTGGACCTTAGCATCCAAAATATGGGGGTTAGCATGAAAACCTCCAAGCTTAGTTACCAGCTTGGACCTGGTAAAGCTACCACCACCCAAAAAATTAGAGTGTTTTGGGGCACTCTGGTCCCCACAAAAACCTTCCCTGGGGACCCCAAGACCCAAACCCTTGAGTCTCACAACAAAGGGAAATAAATCTTTTCCCTTCCCCCCGCTCCTGGAGAGATACACAGAAGCAACCTCCGTGAATCTAAGCAGAGGGAGTCCACCCTCTCTAATTCCAGTCCTGGAAACAAAAGCACTTCCCTCTTCACCCAGAGTGAATGCAAAGTCAGGCTAGTAAATCTAACACACACAGATCTCCCCCCCTTGACTTCTTCCTCCCACCAATTCCCTGGTGAGCTGCAGACTCAATTCCCTGAAGTTCCCCACTAAAGAAAAACTCCAACAGGTCTTAAAGAAAGCTTTATATAAAAGAAAGAAAAGGACATAAAAATGGTCTCTCTGTATTAAGGTGACAAATACAGGGTCAATTGCTTAAAAGAAATATGAATAAACAGCCTTATTCAAAAAGAATACAATTCAAAGCACTCCAGCAACTACACACATGTAAATACAAAAAAACATATAAATCCTATCTGATCTTTTTGTACTTAAAACTGGGAAACAGAAGATTAGAAAGCAGGAAATAGAAATCACTCCTCATCCGAGAGAGCATACAGGAAGAAGACAAAGAACTTACACCCAAACTTCCCTCCCCCTAGATCTGAAAAAAGTTTGGTTTCCTGATTGGTCCTCTGGTCAGGTGTTTCAGTAACTTCTTTCCAGGTATAAGAACATTAACCCTTAGCTATCTGTTTATGACAGATGTGAATTGCCTTACCAAGTATGAGGTCAGTCTAATGAGACAATTCAATTAACAGCAGGATACCAAGGGAGGAAAAATCATTTTTGTAGTGGTAATGAGAGTGGCCCACTTCAAATAGTTGACAAGAAGGTATGAGTAACAGTAGGGGGAAATTAGTATTGGGGAAAATTAGTTTTAGGTTTTGAAATGACCCATCCACTCCCAGTCTTTATTCAGGCCTAATTTGATGGTGTCCAGTTCGCAAATTAATTCCAGTTCTGCAGTTTCATATTGGAGTCTGTTCTTGAAGGTTTTTTGTTGAAGAATTGCCACTTTTAAGTCTGTTATTGAGTGACCAGAGAGATGGAAGTGTTCTCCAACTGGTTTTTGAATGTTGTGATTCTTGATGTCCGATTTGTGTCCATTTATTATTTGCATAGAAACTGTTCGGTTTACAGATTCTGTTTCACATGAGGCCAGGGTGAGGGAGCCAAGCAGAGATACTGGAGCATCATCTTTTTCTCAGAACATTTCTCCTGCATTCATAGACGGGTTTAGAGACCAGCTCCATCCCAGTTAGTTTTGCCTGAAAAGAAATTATATAACCTGACATATAGTATTAGCGGAAGGGACAAGCTTTTGATTTACCAGAATCCTGTCTGATCTGATTTGGTCGGTCTCTCTGCTGTTTGTCAGTTTAGGGTGTTGTTTTGTTTTTGTTGGGCTCACTCACATCTAGAGATTCTGACAGGGTTGGGACAAGTGTGTCTGGTTTTCTATGGGCATGTATAGGCGGTCTTGGTGCTGTTTTATGGATTCTTCAGCTCTGGGTTCAAGAGCCTTGGTCAGAATATTCTGAGCATCTTCTGCAGTGTCATCCAGAAAGCTCTGCAGCATGTAGTATGTGGTCGCAAAAGAAATCCCTCCCCCTGCTAGGGAGCCAAGGCCTGGTACAAAATTCAGAATAAGTTCCACCACCATCAGTGCTCCACATAGAGATCTGGAAAGCAGAGACAGTATAAACTCTTTTGTTATGGCTGAGGCCAGTGGAGAGTTTCTGATAGCAGATTTCAGCTCCGCAACAGGCTTGTCAATCTGCTTAGCCAGTCTAGTGAGAGACTCTTCATCCAAGCCAAAGGCCAGGCAGTAATGCTTCATGTGAAAAATCAAGATGGCTACATCACAGATGAGAGAGAGGCCTGGAACAGGAAGAGCACCAATAGCACATGACAACAGGGCCACTTCCCAAATATGCTCCTGCAGTTCAGCCTTTTTCTTCTCCAGGATCTTTGCCGAGATGTTGGGCATGACCAGGATGAAAATGTGTCTCTTCTGATCATCCAGCTCATTCTCCAGGGTCTCCTGCAGGAGCTGGAAATCATACTCAGTCAGTTCCCAGCTGCAGAGCAGGAAAACCCACAGGGAGGTCTCACCTGCTTTTCTCAGGTTCTCTTTGCAGTCTTCCCTGATCTCCTGCAGGGTTCTCTCCTTGTTGAAATTCCTTTTCCTTTGTTCAGCTCTCAAGTCAATATCCACTTTGGAGCGCACGTAGTAAAACCTCTTCCCCAGCCTGTGAATGGCACGGGCCAGGGTGATGTGGTGGGAAGTGAAGCACGTAGCAGTGACGATGATGAAGAAGTCGTAGTTGTTGAATTTTACCCGATTAAGGTATTTGTCTGCTTCAAAGCTCGGTGTCCCAATTCCTGGCAGGTCCCATATTGTCACATTTTGGAGTCTGGGGTATGGATAAGCCTTTCGCTTCATTGTTGTTTGTTTCACCCCAGTCTTAGCAGCTCCTTCATCATCATCATGCAGGCCCCGGATGGCATTGACAAAGGACGATTTCCCTGCACCTGACTCTCCCATGATGGCGATGTCCAGTGGGGTGTTTTCTATTGATTCCAACTTCTTCTGAAGTTCAGCAGCTGCTGCCATGAGGTTTCCTCTCTCAACAATGGCCTATAGTTCTTCAATTTCTGCTCTGGAGAGTCTACCAACCATGGCAGCCTTTGGTGGTGGCTCAGATGCTCTTACCACTGATCTTAGAAAAAGGAAAAGAAAAATTCCAGTGATTTATTTTTATCAGGATAAATCAGATTCCCTTTCCTTCAGGACCTGCTTCTGGTTGGGGGAAAGGTTCATTTTGACATCAATTTTAACCATATGAGGTCGTAATAAAGTTTAACACAGGCTGATTTTCCTAGAAGCAAACACCCAACCTTTAGCAATAGCAGATGCTCTGGGATGTTTGATTAAATTAAAGAGGCAAAAATCAACAGCCAAAGTTCAGTTCCAAACCACCTGCTCAGTACACTGTATTTTCAAAACATTCCCATACACACATTGCAGCTTGTCCCTAGCATGCTGAGCTGATGAACTGTAGTGAACCTGCTGACTCATGCCTGGATCTTTTCCCTCCACCTAGCTGAGCTCCAAG
Source organism: Gopherus evgoodei (assembly GCF_007399415.2). Classification (NCBI taxonomy): domain Eukaryota; kingdom Metazoa; phylum Chordata; order Testudines; family Testudinidae; genus Gopherus; species Gopherus evgoodei. Next base: position 4,299,946 of record NW_022059983.1, read on the forward strand.
GAAATGATCTATCAAAGATCTCCGGTGGAATGGTGCTTCACAGCAATTACAATATCACCCTACAGCAATGGCTTTGAAAGACTCCACAGAGACATGTACAGAAGGTAGAGTTGTTGCTTTTATTTGGTAATCATGTACTATTCTTAATTTCCTGAGGGGGTGAAAAACCAGATGTAGTGGAAAAGATCAGCCTCTGAACATTTAAATACATCATAGGGACCTCAAAAATGTATAGTAAAGGCCTAAAAGGCTTTTCATCGCACATTATCATGATATTAATCCAGCCAGAAACTTTGCTGGAAGTTCGGGTGGCCCCCAGACAGAGCACAAAACCCCCAAACACAGGAAACAACACAGATAATAGTCCATGATCTATGTGGAACAGAGCACATGCTATTAAACTCACATCCCATTATGTATAATGATAGATCAATACCATCTCTGAACAAAGACCACAATGCACAAAACATAGCCTGAACTGTGACTTAAGAAAAGAAAAGAAAAGAAAAGAAAAATGAAACCCATTTTTTGGTAAAACAAACAAACAAAACCTACCAGCTTTAGCTGCTATTCATCGATAAGTTATTTTATTAAAAAATTAAGTAAAAGGGAGACCTAGCTCTAATCATTCTTGGCCTCATTATCTAATGCAGAGCCTGTATGAGCCAAAAATCAGACCCCAGAAGTTTATTTTTCAGTAAAGGAATCCCCCCAATCAGTTGACATTCTAAAAAGTTATTTTCTGTTCATATGAAGTTGCTCTGCACCCAACCTCCACAAAAAGTTCCAACACTTTGTAAGTTTAATGTCTCTGTTCCTTATCACTTTTACAACATTTCTTTAAAATCAAAGTTTAATCTTCCTTTCAAAAGAAACAAAACTTGCTACAACCATAATGGTGGCATTGTCACCACTCCCCCAGAGTAAATGTCAGAACGCCGGTTACTCTGCCTGAAGGAGATGTTCTTTGTAACTCCACAGTTAATGTGGATTGCCAGTATGCACTCCCTTCCCCCTTTTGCCCAAGCAGTTTTGCCAATATTTGGGATCTCGCCGGTTGATTCCATTAGCAGGAGAACTTGATGTAGGAATCATGTATTTCTTTGTTGCAATGCTGGTTATTTGCAAAGAATGTGCACAAATGGCAGGATTCACAAGGGGGAAGTTAAGCATTGCAAGGCTCAGCATTGCAGCACCTAATTTTGATGTGACCTGCCACTCTGTGAATTCACAGCCCCAGTCAGCTGCCCAGGCTCATGCAATTCCTGGCAAGAGCCAGGAGCCTAAAAAGGGATTCATAGAAGACCCTACTATACAGACCTCCCAGATCCCAGCACCCCTCCCTGAGCTGTGAGGATGGGGGAGTATTAGTAATACATTTGATAGTATTCATCACCCTGCAATTTTGACAGGTTTCCACGCCCCTTTTAGGGCTTATGTCCCGCCTTCCCACCCCATTTCCGTTGGCGCCAAAGTATGGCACCATCGGCCATTTTGAAAAAATGTGTGTGTGTGTGCGTGTTTGACTAGGGGAAGTGTTGCGTATGTTTGTGCTTGGGTACATGGAGAGAAAAAGGTTGAAAGAAGACTGTGAAAGAGTGTAAAGACGAGAAAAGAGAGTTTGAGTAAGGTGTAGAGAAAAAAAGGAAATTTGAAGGCAGAGAGGTAAATTATTGAAGAATAGAGGCTGGTAAAAGCAGGTTATGAAAGAATAGATTTTTTTTTGTTTTTAAAGGGTTAGTTAGTTTGAAAGAAGAGAGATTTTTAGTGAGTTTGAGTAAGGACAGATGATGGTAAAGGCTTAGTTTGGTAGGCTATTAAAGAACAGAAAATTTATGCCCAGCAACCCCAATGCCCAGTGGCCCCTCACCCAGAAATCTCCACCACAGATCCCTTTGCTCAGCAATCTCCCACCCACAGACACCCCCCCACTGCCCAGTGCCCCTCTCACAGCCCCCCAACTTCCCAGCACCCCATATTCCTGAGGGAATTCAGCACCAAAACATTAATTTCTGTGCACAATTTTTTTAAATTCTGCAAAAATTTGCAAATTTGGTCAGTAAATAAATGTAGAGGCTCCAGCATGGCAGTGGAAGCCGAGGTGGGAGCTCACCCTGCAACCTTCCCCCTCCCTGGATAGGGACTTGGCAGTGAGATACCTCGGTGTGCAGGTCAAAAGGCCACAGGGAAGCGTTTTACATGAGGGTTGAGATGTCAGCCATGACCCAAAATGTCTTGCCTGCCACCACTCTGGGCCATCAACTCCCTAAAGGCCTTTCGTTCTCCCTAAAATAGAGCATTTCCCTCTCATCCTGACAAGTGAAGAGGTGCTTGGAATGTGTAGTTCAATAAGAAAAAGAATTAGATACAGGCACCAGGCTTTTTTTCTGCCCTGATTTACACACCTGAGTAGTAATACACTCAATAGTATGCATCACCGTGCAATTTTGACAGGTTTCCAGGCCCCTTTTCGGGCTTATGTTCCGCCTTCCCACCCCATTTCCGTTGGCGCCGAAGTGTGGCGCCATCGGCCATTTTGAAAAAAATTATTTTCATAATGATTAGCGGTCTGGTTCTGCAATCCTGTCACACGCCAGAATGGGCTCCTCTTGTCTAGTAGAAATGATTTAATATTTCAATTATAATAAACTTGCATTTAATCTGGACTAAGAGCCCGCGTCTCTGAATTTCACCATTGCTAAAGGCCCAGGGCTTAAGGGCATTGCTCTGAGTAGACAGGAGCTCTTCCCTCCGAGTGTCACTAATTGGGGGGTTTAACAAGGGGGGAGGAATGCATCCCTAGGGTGTTTGTGAGGCGAAGCAGCGAAACCCTGAAGCAGCAGCGTCACCAGCAACAAGGGTCGGGTCTTTACCTTAGGGGATTCTCTACAGTTCCTTAACTGTGACTCCAGCCCCCACCCAGTAACCTGGGAACCTGTATCCACTCTGGGCAGCTTTGCTGGGCTAATCTGCGCCCACTCACCAGCACAGTCAACAGAGGGTTAAAGAGAAGAACTTTGCTGGCGGAGGGAAGAGGAAGGATGGTGTGAGCTGGGACAGACATTTACAGTTCAACACCTTCCCCCAGCTACTGTCTCAGGGCACATCTGTCACAGCCCAGACCAATTGGCCCCTGAGTGGCTGATTCAGTTTGTTTTGCCTCCCAGCCCCTCACTCACAGTTTGTGGCTGCAGGAGAATCAGGGTCCCTGGGGCTTGACCCCCATCCTGTTATGACGATGTCAGAAGTGGGTTTAAACCTGTGCGTGGACACGTCCATTGGATCTTAAACCTAATGCTGCCACCACTCAGCCATTCTGGGGCTGTTACAATTATTTCAGCAGCTGGGACAGGTAGCCTGCACCAGAGTCTTTAGGTGAATGTAGACCCTGAGCCCAGTCACTGTTCAGGCTTTGCCCAGCTGGTTCCCACCAGGGGACTCTCCACAGTATCAGCCCAACAATGAAACTTAACCACATTTAACCCCAATGTCCCCAAGCCACCCACAGTTGATATGTAAATGAGCTACGGCCTCACTCAGCAGATGCCAGCAGAGAGCTCCCTCCGGTACCTGCCTTCTCTGATGGACTTCAGGCCCCAGGGCTCACACTCCTCTCTCCAGGGTCTGCCCCTACCTGGGTTCCCCCTCCCTTGTATCGTCTTTTCCTGGCCCCGACCCAGCTGGGGTCACCAATTATCAGTAAGTTGTCCTGTCACCCCCAGCTGGGGACTCGCTGCTAGCTCACAGGCCAGGCTGAGCTTGGTTTGCCTTAAAGGGCCGGCCAGCCAGTGACACCTCCCAGAACAAACCCACTGCACACACAGCGCAAAGCGAGGATGAGAGGCACCAAATCACACGTGACAGACGTCAGTCACCTCATATAACACCCGACTGGAAAGTGCTCGGATACCCCGGGGACGAGGTCAGGATCAGACCTTGAAGAGAATCCAGGCTGGTCTGGGAATCACAGAAACCTTCCTGAGTCTCAGGGGAAGACACAGAGCGTATTTCCCATGGAGCAGCAGTGACTGGTGGGAATATGTCCCTACTCTTCCTCCAGGTTTCCTGCTGTTCAGACACCCCCAACCTCCTCTCCCCTAAAGCCAGCAGGAACAAGGCTCTGGCCCTACCACCCTCACAAGCTCCCCAAGGACAGGAGATGTGAATGAGGACAAGGGGCTTCAGGGGTTTGTCCCTTATGGGGTCTTGGCCCACCTAGGAACTGTTCATGGAGAAGCCTCAGTCTGGCATGTCCAAGGTGACAAAGGTCCAGCTCAATCTGTCACACAAACGGTTTGCAAAAGTCAGCAAAGCAGGAGATGAACAGACGGGCAGATGGGCTGCGGGAGGGGAAAGAGCTGGGCTCAGGCTACGGGCTTGGCCGGGCTCCGGGTGATGTCCCAGGTTGGCACAACATTGAGCTGAGAGAGTCCAGAAATGGGAAGAACCTTCCGCAGTTCAAATCCCCAGAGCGCCTTTGAGTGATTAACGTCAGTGGGACTAGACCCATCCCCTCACCCCAATATTGTGTATCTGGGGGTCACTAAATAGGAGCATTGGGATGGGGGGACTGAGAGAAACAAGCCTCACCAGCAAGGCTGCCACCCCCACTGTCTCCTGGGACCCCAGAGTCCATCGTGACACAACTGGGTCTCGTTCTCCTCATCCTCAGAGACGTGCTGACCAGAGCAGGTCAGAGATGGAGCCATGTGACACCACCAGCTCCAGCTGAATCTGCTAAACACCACTTGGGATAAGAGAGAGATTCCTGCTGACACCCCTCTCCCCAGGGCCGGTGCAACCATTTAGGTGACCAAGGCAGTCGCCTAGGGTGCTGGGATTTGGGAGGTGCCATTTTCTTTGGCAACGACTGCAATGGCCGGATCTTTGGCCACCTCGGTCGCCACCGGCATTTAGGCGGAGGGAGTTGGGGCAGGGAAGCATGGGGAGGGCCACCTGCAGCAAGTAAGGGGGGGAAGAGCGGCACGCAGGGGAAATCCCAACCCCAGTTTACCCCTACCGCACCTCCTCCCCAAACATGACGTGGCTGCTTCACTTCTTCCGCCTCCCAGGCTTGCGGTGCCAATCAGCTTAGACACCGCAAGTCTGGGAGATGGGAGAAGTGAGGCAGCGATGGGGTGTTTGGGGTGCTCATGCACGGAGCAGGGATGAGCTAGGGCGGGGGGGCCCTCAGGGCGGAGGGGGGGACCTGCCACGGGGGGGGCGCCTCAGGGCGGAGAGGGGGAGCGAAACATCCTTGCACCGGCCCTTCCCCGCCCTCCTGGTTACTTTCCTTCTCCATATAATTTCTCCTTTTGCCAGCAGTGACTGAAGGTCCCTAAAAATGGGGGGGGCCACTAGTGCCCAAATCATGCCCCCCCCATGCTGCCCCTATCCCCAAACCCCTGCCCCTTGCACTGCCCCATCCCCCCAAGATCCCACCCTCACCCCTTCTCCTTGAGCCCCTGCCCTCGCTCTGCCTCTTCCCCTGAGGCCCTACTCCTGCGCCGCCTCTTCTCCCTCAACACTCTGCCCCCACTCGCTGCTCTCTGCCTCCTCCCATCATCGCTCACCCTTATAGCCATTAAAAAGTGGGAAGGCAAAATCCTCCCATTTTTAAAAGTGTTGGGGCCAGGGCCCGTTGGTACCCTTGTTCTGGTGCCCCTGCCTCTCGCTTTCATGCTTTTGCTGTCCATTTGCCTCTGTCTGCTAAGACAATTCTACCCTTTGCACATGGGCTGTGAGTCTGTGACCAATAAGGCAGCTAAAAACGAGGCCCTAAGCAGCCAGATGAGGAGGGAGAGGAGGCCCCCTGAAAAATACTGAGGGGGGTTGGTGCTGCCACACAGGAGGTGCCGGCCATTGAGACCATAGCAGAGGATGGGGCGGCACTGTCCCCCTCGAGGAGTCCCCCCCGAAGAGTCCCCCAGCCCCAAACCCCGGTCAAGAAGTGCCACACCATGTATCTGCCTCTGTCTCCACTCCCATCACTATCCCTGCCCGGATCACACTCCTGCCCCTTCGCCTTCGCCTGCCTGAGCCCCGGTCCCTGCTCCTGCCCCTGATCCCACTCTCGGCCCCACTCCTGCCCCCATTGCATCAACCGCCCCTCTCCCCTCCACTTCCCATGCTGCTGCCACCCCTGAGATTGTCTCGTTTCCACTGCCCATGGACAACCCTCAGAAGTCGGTTTTCGTGTCTCTCCTTCTCAACACTATGGGGGCTGAACTATTCCCTACGCCAAATTCTCCTGTGTTGGGGATGGGACAGCCCTGTGTTTGCCAGTCTCCAGATGGGCTGCGAGGTCTTCTCAGGGGCCCAGCTGGAGAACGGCAGCGGGCTTGTTACCGCACCTCCCGCTGAGCAGAGGGACGAGCTGCGCCGCTTCTTGGTGGATACCCATGGCTCAAAGGGCAAGATGCAGCTCACCTTCCAGTTCTGGGGGACTTCCATCACAGCCTCTGGGCCATGAAGGCCCTTCTGGAGGAGAGACGAGGGACCAGGAGGCAGGACATCGCGGCCTACCAGCAGGCCTGCAAATTCTGCGACTCCCTGCTGGCCTGTGAGGATCCACCCCAGCCCTCTATGAAAGTTATAATCTTTGCTACATTAAACACCTGGGGCTGTAGGTGGGTCTCCGCAGGTGCCAGGTGCTCTCCTTCCTTCGAGGGGGGTACTCTGTGCTCCTTCTGCAGGAGAGCCACACGGCTCCAGCTGTCAAGGCTAGTTGGCGGCTGGAGTGGGGGGATGGAGTTTTTTTCAGCCACCTCAGCGCCCATTAGGCTGGAGTGGCCACCATGTTCTCCCCCGAGCTACAGCGCGAGGTGCTGGGGGTTGCCGAGGTCATGCTGGGCCATCTGCTGCATGTCCTGGCCTTTGCGGAGGGGCTGGCGTTGAATCTAGTCAATGTCTATGCCCTGAACACAGATCCAGAACGAGTGTGTTTTATCAGTAGGCATTGGCCTTCCTCGGCACTCTGGATCTGCACAAGTGCCTGGACCTGGGTGGGGATTTCAACACCCCCCTTGAAGACCGGGACCACTCAGGAGTCAAGAGCTGCTACGCTAATGCGGGCATCCTCAGGGAGATCATGGACCATCACTCCCTGCTGGACATCTGGCACGACCACCACCCAGATGATGATAGCACCTTTACCTGTGTCCGGGTGGAGGACGATCGGTCGCACCACTCCCGGTTGGACCAGATTTATTTACCATGCTTCCATCTGTCACAGGCTGACACCTCCAGCATTTGGCCGGGCCCATTCTCGGATTATCATCTGGTGACCGTGACGGCCTCTCTCAGCTCAAAGAGGTCAGGACCGGCCTACTGGCATTTTAATCATAGAATCATAGAATATCAGGGTTGGAAGAGACCTCAGCAGGTATCTAGTCCAACCCCCTGCTCAAAGCAGGACCAACTCCAACTAAACCATCCCAGCCAGGGCTTTGTCAAGCCTGACCTTAAAAACCTCTAAGGAAGGAGATTCCACCACTTCCCTAGATAACCCATTCCAGTGCTTCACCATCCTCCTAGGGAAATAGTGTTTCATAATATCCAACCTAGACCTGGGGATAGCTACCCACAGTGCACTGCTCTCACTGTTGACGTTAAAGCACCAAGTGCGGATGTGCTCTGTCAGCACACGCAGCGTAGTGTGAACATGCACTACCAATGTGATTATAATGCTTTTTGGTTGTCGATAATATTTTTGTCAACAAAATCCACTGTAGACAAGGCCTGAGTTTTCAAGGTGCAGGCAATGGAGAATCTTAAATCGCTCAGACAGCCCTGTCTGATTTACAGGGAGCTTCTGACAGTCCCAAGAACCATTTTAGGGCATGTATTTTCATCTGACTCTGATGGAAACTGAAAGCAACAGGCTGAGCTGCCCCTTTCCCAGAAATGGGAGAAAGCCAGGAAGAGGGGCTGGCTCTCAGTCAGCAAGCAAAACTCTGGCAGCCCTTCTCTTGCAAGGAAACACAGGCCTTGTCTACACTACAAAGTTGCAGCGCTGGTGAGGGAGTTACAGCGCTGCAACTTAGGAGGTGTACACACCTGCAGGGCATTACCAGCGCTGCAACTCCCTGTTTGCAGCGCTGGCCGTACACCCGGTCGTGCCTCGGGTGTAGAGGATCCAGCGCTGAATCACCAGCGCTGGTCATCAGGTGTAGACACTCACCAGCGTTTTTGTTGACCTCCGTGGAATAAACAGGTATCCCAGCATACCTGAGGAGGCCTCTCTGGTAATCAAGCAAACTCCACTGCCCTCCAAGCAGGTCTCCTTCCCCGCGATGTGCTCTGGCGTTCCCCCACCCCCCCCCCCAAGCACGTCTCCTTCCCCGCGATGTGCTCTGGCGTTCCCCGACCCCCCCTCCAAGCAGGTCTCCTTCCCCACGGTTTGCTCTGGCGTTCCCTGACCCCCCCTCCAAGCAGGTATCCAGCCCCGCGGTGTGCTCTGGCATTCCCTGACCCCCCCTCCAAGGAGGTCTCCTTCCCCGCGGTGTGCAACAGCGCTGCAGCGTGGCCACATCTAATACCACTTGCAGCGCTGGTTGCTGTAAGTGTGGCCACTCTGCAGCGCTGGCCCTATACAGCTGTACTAATACAGCTGTAACAACCAGCGCTGCAAAATTGTAGATGTAGACATACCCACAGACAAAGGAACACCACCTGGAGCTGCTCACCATTCTTCAATCAGCAGCTCAAAGGCTTATCTCTCTCCCCAACAGAAGTTGGTCCAATTAAAGACATTACCTCACCCACCTTGGCTCACTCATAAACTCATTTTCTTTTGTCCCATTTTCCCAGGTGAAAAAACAAATGCAAAAGCAGGGAACCCCCCTTTCTCACTATATTCTACCTCTGCCTGCCTCCCCCATGTGTTGGGTCACTCAAACTATTCAACAAAAGGGGTCTCCAGAAAACTCTACCCATAAAATCACATAAGGTTTTTATTTAGTAATTTTGCTTCAGTCTTTGAATGCATTTGTATTCTGTGCAGTTGTTACCTGCGGTCACAGCTATCTATTTTATGAAATGAGAGAAAAGGGAGCAGCTCATAGGGTGAGGGCAGACGGGGGAGCCTTTAACACCTTCCGGTAACACAGATCTGTGCCCAAGTGCTGTGTGTGCCAAAGTGTTAGCCGGGCACTGGGCAGGACTAGCAGTCTGGAGGAAGGTTAGATCCCAAGCCATGGCCCTTGTGAAAGTAGAATGAATTATATTGTGAAAATAGAAAGAATTAAAGAAATGCTGTCTGTATCTTTAAGCAAAACTGTTGGAATGCTGCAGTCCAGGTGTCAGGAATACAGACATTAACATAGAAGAGTTAGTAAGGAAGTAGGATATGCATGCTGTGCCCCAGGTAAATTTTACAGTTTTGCTTTCTTTGTCCCTTTGTCTAATTCCCGCTCTTTTATCTGTATAAATAAGATAGTTTGTGCCTTGCATGGGGCTCACATTATCTGGGTGTTATTAGCAGAGCGCTGTGCTAATAAAACAGAGTGGTCTGACAACCTGTGAGTCCTGATTCTAACTTTGACAATTTGGAGGTTCCACTGAGATGGCAACCGTCTTCACTGAGGCTGTGTGATTCCTGACCGTTTTGGTAGGATGACTGTGGTAGCCGGCACCTGGGCATTTGGCCCGAGCGGTCCTCCACTAGAGCAGAAAGGCGCACAGTCACAGTGAGGTCTACGCCATCGAACCTGTTGGTTCCCACTCTGTTCTGGTAGGGATCCCGGGATCTGACATCAGGAATCTGGTCAGGTAATTAATTCTGTGTTTTGTCCGGACTGAGGACTGTCCTGTCTCTGTGTCTATCTGTCCTCTTGTGGAGTGTTTGAGTCTGGGTGCCGTCTCCATCCGGGGATCGGCCGACCAAGGGGTTCCTGTCCCCGCGGTCTGAGTGGAATTTGCACAATCGCAGCCGCACCGCACTTTGGGTAAAACCCCTAGTGTGAAAGTAAGGGCGACTGAGGCAGTAGCCTGTGGGCTCCTTTGGTGTGTTGCACTGGGCATCGCTCTGACGAACCCGAATTTCCTTCTTGTGTGATTGGTGTGTGAAGTCCTCCTGTATTGGTAACCAGATGTCTAAGTCGGGGCAGTTCCCTAAATGAATGCCGGCTCATTTTATGTATTTAAGATGGGTCCAGACTCCTGTAAAAAGGGTCCAGACTCCTGTAAATTTCTGGGAAAATGGTCTAGGCTAACTCAGGGGGATCCCAAAACTCAGTTGCCACTGTTAAAATCTTGGAACAAAGACTGAGTGGACGTCTTAGGGCTTGTCTACATCAGAAAGTTGCAGCGCTGGTGAGGGAGTTACAGCGCCGCAACTTTGAAGGTGTACACATCTGCAGGGCACGACCAGCGCTGCAACTCCCTGTTTGCAGCGCTGGCCATACTCCCGTTTTGTCTCGGGTGTAGAGGATCCAGCGCTGGTGATCCAGCGCTGGTAATCCAATGTAGACACTTACCAGCACTTTTCTTGACCTCCGTGGAAGGAGGAAGCCTCTGGTAATCAAGCTGGTCTCCTTTCCCGGTTTGCTCTCTCGTTCCCGGAACCCCGAGCAAGCAGGTCTCCTTCCCTGCGGTTTGCAGGGTGGTTCGGGGAACGCGAGAGCAAACCGCGGCGAAGCTGGTCTCCTTTCCCGGTTTGCTCTCTCATTCCCGGAACCCCGAGCAAGCAGGTCTCCTTCCCTGCGGTTTGCTGGGTGGCTCCGGGAACGCGAGAGCAAACCGCGGCGAAGCTGGTCTCCTTTCCCGGTTTGCTCTCGCGTTCCCGGAACCCCCCTTGAAGCCGCCCAACAGCGCTGCAGTGTGGCCACATCTAACACCACTTGCAGCGCTGGTTGCTGTAAGTGTGGCCACTCTGCAGCGCTGGCCCTATACAGCTGTACTAATACAGCTGTAACAACCAGCGCTGCAAAATTTTAGATGTAGACATGGCCTTAAAGGACAAACTCTGCCAACCTAAAACTAAATTGGCTAAAGGAAAGGTTAATTGTTTCATGCAGTGGTTGCAAGAGGCAAATCATAGGTGGACAAAATCAAAACTGGCCTCTCTCAATTATTCAAATAATAAGTTAAAAGCTTTATTAAAAGCCTCCTCTCCCACCACCAGACTGAGCGCTCCCCGTTACCCCGTTCTCCAAACCCCGGATCGATCCAACCCCCTTCATACTCCCATCTCATTGTAAAAAGGACAAAAAGCTCCTTGTTCTGCTCCCCTTTGTCTGCCTCAGAAACTGATTTGTTAATGTTCCACTACCAATTCAGCAAGAGCGGGGACTCCTCAACTAGCCCCTACCCTTCCTGGTCCCTTTCTTTGAACACTTCTTTCAAAATTGTGAAGTGACCACAATAGCACTCACAAATGGTTCATTGGGGAAAAAAAAGCAGGATCGGGCCCAGAAAAGCAGACAAGCAACAGATAAAGAAACTGAAAAACAGGTTGGAAGCCCTAAGGGCATAGTGTCAGGAGTAAGAAAAGCAGTAAGTGCAGGCATGAATCCCTGGAACAATACTTAAAATGGTGAAATCTGAGGTGATAAAGGTGTCATTTTGGGACATAAACAGGTGATTTAAGGGAAGAGAGCGAAAAGTTAACTCTAAAGAGGCTGGAGAGAATTAAGCAGTTAAACTTTGTGGAAAATGTTAAAAAGGACCATGTTAAAGAGAGAATTCTTGGTTTCTTTGCAGCCATTCTGAAGGGAAAATGGGCCCTTTTCCAGAAGAATGCCTGTAAATCATCCAAATATATATACAGCTATGTAAAAACAAAGTAGTGTAAAGAAATGTTAAAAAAAAAAGTGTATGTATCTATTTGTCTGTGAAAATATGTAAAGTTCTAAGAATCTAAACCAGCACATCTGGTTTGTAAAACTCCTGTTTTGTAGGGGTAAGATAAATTGATTTTGTTTTTGTTTTTAATGCCACTACAAATGCATTTGACTCTAATTCAAAGTTGCAAAACTGACAGACCTTTTTGCAAGACACAGGCAATTAGTGTTGTTTGTCTTTGGGATTTAACCCTTAAGGGGTAACTTCATTCTTTACAAAAATTAAAATGTTTTTAAATAAAGACCAAGTCATGGCTGCAATAGGGCAGTCAAAATCAGGAGAATAGGTAGAGATTCTGGAGTCTGTTTGTTTGTTTGGTTTGGTTTTTTTTGTAACAATAGCAGGTAAGAGCTGTAGTGAAAGAATAAGAAATTAACAGTGACCCTCTGAAGCAACAGCAGAGGTGAGGTGCACAAAACAAAAAGAAGCAATGTTAAAAACACTGAGCCTTAAAATGGCTCTGTGTAATCAGACTGTTACTTTGATGGGGTACATGAAAACTGTAAGAACAAAAGAAACAGTTACACCTTATGTAAAAATTGATATGGCTAATGTTTAAAAAAAAGTTGCAGTATAGAAGGAATGTGCATTTTCCCTAGGACATGTGCAGTGTATATTGTAGAAAGGGGTAAAAGAAATGCAAATGAAACGAGCTACTGAATTAAAATCCTATTAGGGCTCCAAAAAAAGCCACAATAGATTGTGTTTTCTTTTTCAGATCTCTGTGTGTTTTTTAAGCAGGAGTTGAAAGTGGAAAGAAATCAAAACTCTGGTGGAAGTTGATTGTGTCCGTTTTAAGACAGAGGGTATGGCTACATTTGGAATTTCAAAGCGCTGCCCCGGCAGCACTGCGGGAGCGCTGCCGCGGCAGCGCTTTGAAGTGTGAGTTAGTCGGAGCGGCAGCGCGGGGGAGAGCTCTCCCAGCGCTGCATGTAAACCACATCCCTTACGCGTGTAGCGTGCAGCGCTGGGAGCCGTGCTCCCAGCGCTGCTGCCCTGATTACACTGACGCTTTACAGCGCTGTATCTTGCAGTGCTGAAGGGGGTGTTTTTTCACACCCCAGTTGCAGCGCTGTAAAGTGTGAGTGTAGCCAAGGCCTCTGTCTCTGAGCTCTGCTGATGGTTTTGAATCCAAAAACCAAGCCTGTGCTGATGCAAATTACCTAACTGATAAAGGAAGGTGAGAACTGCCAGCACAAAAGAAATTGCCTAAATAAAAGACATGGTATAACAAGATCCCTTTAAGAAATTTGATGCTAAATGTTATTGTTAATATTAAACATTGAAATAAATGTAATGTTAGTAAGTACCCCTGTAACAATGTATAGTGTGCATGATTTTTGGAAAAATCCTTTAAAGTAATATGGCAATGATGCTTCTCAGCTATTACCTGTGAATAAACTTACAGCTTAACACAGTAGGAAAAACATAACAAACTTGTCAAGTATCAGAGGGGTAGCCATGTTAGTCTGGATCTGTAAAAGCAGCAAAGAGTCCTGTGGCACCTTATAGATTAACAGACATTTTGGAGCATGAGCTTTCATGGGTGAATTAGTCTATAAGGTGCCACAGGATTCTTTGCTGCTATAACAAACTTGGTCTGCTATATAAGAAATAAAAAACTTGAGGTACACCACCTCATGAATTTAATAACTAAACCGTGGAATAACTTCCCCATAACCCTTAAAAAGTAGAACCCATTAAAACCTGGCCTGCCTATAGAACAAAAAAAAACAGGAAAATATGGGGGTAATTCCTCTGTTTTGCCTGCAGTCAGCAGAGTATTTGTAAAAGAAAGGAATCTTTTAAGCGATGATCAATGCCACCCCGAAAGGGGTAGAAAAATGTTATTTTTTTCTTTCAGAAAATCAGAAAAAGCTAATACCAGCTACAAAGCAACCTATTACAAAAACAAATGAAAGTAAAAAAACATATTGCAATAGCTATGGAATGTACTGAAATGCAGATATTTAAAACATAAGATGTTTTGGGTAATATCAGAAAATATTAAGGTTTTGATGCATCTGTTAAAGCAAAGGAAAAATCATTGATACCTATCAGTATAAATAAATGCAGTATGTCAGCGGTACGGTGAGACAAAATTTGTTACGTAAAGAAATTGTTGTTAAAATCGCACACCAACAGGCTCTGGAAGCAAAGATATGGAAGGTTAGCCCACTCCCCAGATTGCACCTGGGATCTTTCTGGCTGCCCTGGACCTCAAGCCAGTGGGCTGTGGAGAAAGGGAAACTATTGGACACCAGAGGTTGTACCAAGTGGACTCCTCAAAAGAGGGTATGCTTATCCATGCCTGTTGCTCCAAAGCCCTGTAGTAAAGACATCTCATTAGAATCTTGGATATAAAATAAAATTAATAATGACACCATTCATATTATACACGCAAATGGGGACATGTTAAGAATTGCCACTGCAGAAAAACATAACAGCTTACCATTGGTATAACATATTTTCTGTATGGTCTCCCACAACTACTGGCATACTAATGTTACTACCCCTAATTGTTTTTGGTTTTAAATTGTATGTGTTTAATTGAAATGTTTAAAATGTGCTGGTGGATAAAACAAATGTATGCAAAGCTAAAGCCACAGGCCCAAATCACCTCCCAGTATTTTCTATTACGTGAACTAAATAAAAAGTGACACTGCCGATTAATAATCTTAGTGTCAAAAGGGGGATATGTAGGAGCAGGATTTTATAATGTCCCATAAGAATTAAAGTATAATTTGATTTCATCCTGCTAGCCACCCTTTTTAAATAGCAGAAAGAAATGACCTTCTGGGACTATAGGATTCTGTTTTCCCATATGCATTACAAATTGGGCCCTCTCTAACTCTTTGTTTTAAGATTTAGATAGTAAGAGACAGGATTCTCTATTGTGTCTGTTAAGTAAATTAGAGAAACATTGAAGGCCTGGGTCTCAATGTAAATTGTCTTGGTTAATAATTGTAAAATTTAGCAAGGTTTAATTTGTAATGCTTTTTTGCTCGATATAAAATACTACTGTTTGAAGCAAACAGAAGGTCTGGGGCAGGGCCGAAAACATGCTGCTTCTACGCTGAGCTCCATGCAATTTTAGGGGGCTGCGCCACCACTACCCCACCCCTGTCCTTGGATACCGTGGTGGGGGTTGTAATCTCAGCCATGGCTGAGGATTATGCGGACGGGGAAGATAAGGAGGAGGAAGAGGAGGACAAGCTTGGAGAGAACACACAGCACTCCGTAAGCCCCAACAGCCAGGAACTTTTTCTGACCCAGATGGAATTACCGTCCCAGCCCTCCCAAGCCACTAGCCCAGACAGTGAAGCTATGGAAGCGACCTCTGGTGAGTGCACCTTTGTAAATATAAAACATGGTTTAAAAGCAAGCGTTTTTTAATGATTGATTTGCCCTGAGGGCTTGGGATGCATTCACGGGCAGTAAAGTTACTGGAAAAGTTTGTTAACATGTCTGGGGATGGAGCGGAAATCCTCCAGGGACATCTCCGTGAAGTGCTCCTGGAGGTACTCCAAAAGCCTTTGCAGAAGGTTTCTGGGCAAGGCAGCCTTGTTCCGTCCACCATGGTAGGACACTTTACCACGCCATGCACGTAGCAAGTAATCGAGTATCATTGCATGACAAAGCATAGCTGTGTATGGTCCCGGTGATTGCTGGCATTCAAGAAACATCCATTCTTTATCTCACTCTGTTATCCTCAGCAGAGTGGTATCGTTCATGGTAACCTGGTTGAAATTCAGGAATTTAATTAAGGGGACAAAGATGGCCTTTTTCCTACTGGGGTGTTTGCCTGTTGCTTACAAGAAATCCTTCCTTGCATGTAGCCAAGCGGGGGGAGGGGAGGAAGGATAGCGCTGAGCTTTCTCGCGTTTGGCTAGCAGGAATCTTCCCAGCTACCAGCCACGCGGTGGAGGGGAAGGGGGGTGATTAGCGGTGATCTTCCATGATACCAGCCATGCAGTGGGGGAAGGAGCGTAAAGCGATCATCCTAGAGAATTGGATGAGGGTGGGGGTGGCTTCTGCGAAAAGAAGTGAAGGCTGCAGAAGCCAAAAGACAATGGTTTACCATGGCCGCATGCAAGCTGAATTCTGATGCCCGGATCTGCGTCTGTGAGATCTGTAACATCAGAGCCCAGGCACTCAAAATTAAGATGCAAAATGCGACCTTGTAGTGAAATCACATGTGCTGTGTAAAGTGAATAGTGTTGTTCACTGTGAAAGAGTATAAGCATTGTTCTGTAAAATGTATCTTTTTAAATACTTCTCTCCCTTTTTTCCCTCCCTCATGCAGCTGCACATTTTTCAAGCCTCCCTACCCCATCCCGAAGGCTAGCTCAGATAAGGCGGAGGAAGAAGAAGACATGAGACGAAATGTTCTCGGAAATCATGGAAGTAACCCGCAATGAAAGAGCTCATCTGAATGAGTGGAAGGGCGTGGTGTCAAATTACAGGAAAGATGCCAGTGAACGTGAGGACAGGAGGGATGCTCGAGATGAGAGGTGGCGGCAGGAAGATCAGAGGTGTAGGCAAGAAGATCAGCAGTGGCGGGATGCAATGCTGGAGCTGCTGCGTGATCAAACTGACATCCTCCGACGTCTGGTGGATCTTCAGGAAGAGCAGCGGGATCACAGAGTGCCGCTGCAGCCTCTGTGTAACCACCCTCACCACTCACCATGTTCCATATCTTCCTCACCCAGACGTGTAAGAACGCGTGGGGGAAGGCTTGATGCAACCGCCCACTCCACCCCCATGGACAGTCCAACCAAAAGGCTGTCATTACATTGAAATGTGCTTAATGGCCTTTTCCTTCCCTCCTATCCTCCTCCCAAACCACACCCAGGATACCATGTCAGTTCTCTGCCTCTTTTTATAATTGCTTATTAATGATGAATACATGATTTTTAAACAATAGTGACTTTATTTCCTTAAGCAAGCTGTAATCGAAGGGGGAGGGTGGGTTGCTTACAGGGAAGAAGTCAATAAAGGGGGAGGATTTATGAAGGGGAAACAAACACAGCAGTCACACTGTACCCTGGCCCGTGATGAAACTCGTTTTCAAAGCTTCTCTTATCCGCATCGTTTCCCGGTGTTCTCTTCTAATCGCCCTGGTGTCTGGCTGCGCGTAATCAGTGGCCAGGTGATTTGCCTCAGCCTCCCACCCTGCCATAAAGGTCTCCCCCTTACTCTCGCAGAGATTGTGGAGCACACAGCAAGCAGGAATAACAAAGGGGACATTGGTTTGGCTGAGGTCTGAGCAAGTCAGTAATGTGCACCAGCGAGCCTTTAAACGGCCAAATGCACATTCTACCACCATCCTGCACTTGCTCAGCCTGTAGTTGAACAGCTCCTGACTACTGTCCAGGCTGCCTGTGTATGGCTTCATGAGCCATGGCATCAAGGGGTAGGCTGGGTCCCCCAGGGTAACGACAGGCATTTCAACATCCCCAACTGTTATTTTCTGGTCTGGGAAGTAAGTCCCTTGCTGCAGCCGTTTAAACAGAGCAGTGCTTCTGAAGACGCGAGCGTCATAAACCCTTCCTGGCCATCCCACGTGGATGTTGGTGAAACGTCCCTTGTGATCCACC
>NW_022059983.1:5393355-5518355 GCF_007399415.2 Gopherus evgoodei
CTCCTACAGGTCGAAGGGAGAGCGTCAGGGGCACATGCCATTCACCACCACCAGGGGGAGCTGGCACTCTTGGGTCAAGCTTGTCTTCTACTCAGGTGAGCCGATGTGAGGAGACAATCTTCCACTGGCTGTTCCATCCATCAATCGCCCCAGCATACACCATCCCCATACACACCCCTCTATCTATCCATCCATCCATCCATCCATCCCCATACACACCCCCCATTCATCCACATACATCCCCATCCATCCATCCATCTATCCCTATACACACCCCTCCATCCATCCCTATACACACCCCCCATCCATCCTTCCATCCATCAATCGCCCCAACATACACCATCCCCATACACACCCTCCATCCATCCCTATACACACCCCCCCATCCATCCCCATACACACCCCTCCATCCATCCCCATACACACACCCCCATTCATCCCTATACACCCCCCCATTCATCCCTATACACACCCCTCCATCCATCCATTCATCCACATACGTCCCCATCCATCAGTCGCCCCAACATACACCATCCCTATACACACACCCCATCCATCCACATACATCCCCATCCATCCATCCATCCATCTATCTCCATACACACTCCTCTATCCATCCTTCCATCCATCCATCTCCCAAACACACCCCTCTATCCATCCATCCGTCCATCTCCATACACACCGCTCCATCCATCCCTATACACACCCCCCATTCATCCACATACATCCCCATCCATCCATCCATCTATCCCTATACACACCCCCCATCCATCCCTATACACACCCCCCATCCATCCTTCCATCCATCAATCGCCCCAACATACACCATCCCTATACACACACCCCATTCATCCACATACACACCCCTCCAGCCATCCCTATACACACCCCCCATCTATCCTTCCATCCATCAATCGCCCCAACATACACCATCCCTATACACACACCCCATCCATCCCTATACACACCCCCCATCCATCCCTATACACACCCCCCATCCATCCCCATACACACCCCCCATCCATCCCTATACACACCCCCCATCCATCCTTCCATCCATCAATCGCCCCAACATACACCATCCCCATACACACCCCTCCATCCATCCATCCATCCATCTATCTCCATACACACTCCTCTATCCATCCTTCCATCCATCCATCCCCCAAACACACCCCTCTATCCATCCATCCGTCCATCTCCATACACACCGCTCCATCCATCCCTATACACACCCCCCATCCATCCCTATACACACCCCTCCATCCATCCATTCATCAACATACGTCCCCATCCATCAGTCGCCCCAACATACACCATCCCCATACACACCCCCATCCATCCCCATACACACCCCTCCATTCATCCCTATACACACCCCCCATCCATCCCCATACACACCCCTCCACTCATCCATCCATCCACATACGTCCCCATCCATCCATCCATCCCCAAACACACCCCTCCATCCATCCTTCCATCCATCCATCTATCCTCATACACACCCCTCCATTCATCCATTCATCCACATACGTCCCCATCCATCAATCGCCCCAACATACACCATCCCTATACACACCCCCCATCCATCCCTATACACACCCCTCCATTCATCCATTCATCCACATACGTCCCCATCCATCAATCGCCCCAACATACACCATCCCCATACACACCCCTCCATCCATCCATCAACATACATCCCCATCCATCTATCCTCATACACACCCCTCCATCCATCCATTCATCAACATACGTCCCCATCCATCCATCCATCTATCCCCAAACACACCCCTCTATCCATCCATCCATCCATCTATCCTCATACACACCCCTCTATCCATCTTCCCATCCATCCATCAATCCATCTATCCTCATACACACCCCTCTATCCATCCTTCCATCCATCCATCCCCCAAACACACCCCTCTATCCATCCATCTGTCCATCTCCATACACACCCCTCCATCCATCCATCCATCAACATACGTCCCCCTCCATCCATCCATCTATTCTCATACACACCCCTCTATCCATCCTTCCATCCATCCTCATACACACCCCTCTATCCATCCTTCCATCCATCCATCTATCCTCTTACACACCCCTCTATCCATTTTTCCATCCATCTATCCTCATACACACCCCTCTATCCATCCTTCCATCCATCCATCCATCCCCATACACACCCCTCCATCACATACGTCCCCATCCATCCATCCATCTATCCTCATACACACCCCTCTATCCATTCTTCCATCCATCCATCCGCCAAACATACCCCTCTACCCATCCATCTGTCCATTTCCATACACACCCTTCCATCCATGCATCCATCCGTCCATCTCCATACACACCCCTCCATCCATCCATCACATACATCCCCATCATCCATCCATCTATCCTCATACACACCCCTCTATCCATTCTCCCATCCATCCATCTGCCAAACACACCCCTCTACCCATCCATCCGTCCATCTCCATACACACCGCTCCATCCATCCATCCATCCCCCAAACACACCCCTCTATCCATCCATCTGTCCATCTCCATACACACCCTTCTATCCATCCATTCATCCATCCTTCCATCCATCCTCATACACACCCCTCTATCCATCCTTCCATCCATCCATCCCCTAAACACACCCCTCTATCCATCCATCCGTCCATCTCCATACACACCGCTCCATCCATCCATCCATCCCCTAAACACACCCCTCTATCCATCCATCCGTCCATCTCCATACACACCGCTCCATCCATCCATCCATCCCCCAAAAACACCCCTCTATCCATCCATCCCTCCATCTCCATACACACCCCTCCATCCATCCATTCATCAATCAACATACATCCCCATCCATCCATCCATCTATCCTCATACACACCCCTCTATCCATCCATCCATTCTCCCACCCATCCATCCCCCGAACACACCCATCCATCCATCCCCATACACACCCCTCTATCCTTCCATTCATCCATCCATCAACATACATCCTCATCCATCCATCCATCCCCATACACACCCCTCTATCATCCATCCATCAATTGCCCCAACATACACCTCTAGCCATGCATCCGTCCATCCCCATACACACCCCTCTATCCATCCATCCCCCCAACACATCCATCTATCCATCCATCCCCCCCAGCTGGGGGCTCCAGCCCAATCATCCCTAGCTCAGTGGTTTGAGCATTGGCCTGCTAAGCTCAGGTTGTGAGTTCAATCCCTAAGGGGGGCCACTTAGGGATCTGGGACGAAAATCAGTACTTGGTCCTGCTAGTGAAGGCAGGGGGCTGGACTCAATGACCTTTCAAGGTCCCGTCTAGTTCTAGGAGATTGGTATATCTCCTATTATTATTTATTACACCTCTCCATCCATCCCCCCAACACACCCCTCTATCCATCCCCACACCCACTCCTCCACCCCTCCACATACATCCACATTCCTCTATCCACCCACCCATCTATCCCCGTACACTCCTCTCTATCCATCCATCCACCCCACCCGCACACCTATCTCCACACCAGGGACGGCTCCGGGCACCAGCACGCCAAGCACGTGCCTGGGGCGGCAAGCCACGGGGGTGCTCTGCCGGTCACTGCGAGGGCGGCAGGCAGGTTGCCTTCGGCAGCAGCCTGCGGAGGGTCCGCTGGTCCCGTGGCTTTGGCGGACCTCCCATAGGCTGCCACCGAATCCGCAGGACCGGGGACCTCCCGCAGGCAAGCCGCCGAAGGCAGCCTGCCTGCCGTGCTTGAGACGGGAAAAATACCTAGAGCCTCCCTGGCTCCACACCCCACCCTGTCAATCCAACCATACACACCCCATCATCTACTCCTCCCTCCTTCTCCAGACACACCCCTCTAGCCATCCATCATCTGCCCGGCCACCCCCATCCCCACCCCTCCAGCCATCCATACTAGGGTTGGGGACTTAGAGGGGAAGGATGGTCCCCTGATTAGGGCCCTGGCTTAAGCTGCCTATGTCCCAGGCTCAATTCCTTACTCTACTATCAGCTTCCTGCTTGACCATGGTCAAGTCACTCAGCCTTTCCATGCCTCAGTTTCCCATCTGCACAATGGGGCTGGCTGTCTGCCTACAGGGGTGTTGTGAAGATAATCCCTTACAGACCATGAAGTGCTTTGAGCTCTACCAATGAGAAGGGCCGTATAAGAAACAGGCATCATTGTTCTAGTCAATGCTGGTCATCAACCAGTCACCACTGCCCACCAGGGAGGTGGCAGCGTCTCAAGGCCCAGCCAGCCTCCCCTGTGCTACCTGCTGTGAAACAAGTCATGGCTGAGACGTTGGTTTCCGGGAAGAACTTGCTGGCTTGGCGCAGGAAGGAATCCAGGCAGCACAACACGGCGATGATGGCGGCGATGATCCCCACCAGCACGAACCCCCGGCTGGCATTCAGCACACCTGGGGGGCATTGGGAGAATCAGAGGGGTAGCTCAGCCCACCTGCCCACCCACCCAGCCCTGGCCAGGTGCCCATCTCAGCTGCAGGAGCTATGAACAATGATTGGCTACAGACAATTGAAGCTGGGTGGGGGATCTGGGGGAAGGCCGATCAACACCGGCTGGGGGACCCGGCCCCGTCAACTCCGGCAGAGCAACAGCCGATCAACGCTGGCTGGGGGATCCGACCCCTCAACTCCGGCAGAGCAACAGCCGATCAACACCAGCTGGGGGATCCGGCCCCTCAACTCCGGCAGAGCAACAGTCAATCAACACCAGCTGGGGGATCCGGCCCCTCAACTCCGGCAGAGCAACAGTCAATCAACACCGGCTGGGGGATCCGGCCCCTCAACTCCAGCAGAGAAACGGCCAATCAACACTGGCTGGGGGATCCAGCCCCATCAACTCCGGCAGAGAAACGGCCAATCAACGCCGGCTGGGGGATCCGGCCCCGTCAACTCTGGCGGAGCAACAGCCAATCAATGCCAGCTGGGGGATCTGGCCCCTCAACTCCGGCAGAGCAATGGCCAATCAACACCGGCTGGGGGATCCAGCCCCGTCCACTTTGGCGGAGCAACAGCCGATCAACACCAGCTGGGGGTCTGGCCCCTCAACTCCGGCAGAGCAACAGTCGATCAACACCAGCTGGGGGTCCGGCCCCTCAACTCCGGCAGAGAAACGGCCAATCAACGCCGGCTGGGGGATCCAGCCCCATCAATCCAGCAGAGCAACGGCCAATCAACACCGGCTGGGGGATCCGGCCCCTCAACTCCAGCAGAGCAATGGCCAATCAACGCCGGCTGGGGGATCCGGCCCCATCAACTCCGGCAGAGCAACGGCCAATCAAGGGGGATCCGGCAGAGCAACGGCCAATCAAGGGGGATCCGGCCCCGTCAACTCCGGCGGAGCAATGGCCAATCAACACCGGCTGGGGGATCCGGCCCCTCAACATCCGGCAGAGCAATGGCCAATCAATGCCAGCTGGGGGATCCGGCCCCTCAACTCCGGCAGAGCAACGGTAAATCAAGGGGGATCCAGCCCCTCAACTCCGGCAGAGCAACGGCCAATCAACACTGGCTGAGGGATCCGGCCCCTCAACTCCGGCAGAGCAACGGCCAATAACACCAGCTGGGGGATCTGGCCCCTCAACTCCAGCAGAGCAATGGCCAATCAATGCCGGCTGGGGGATCCGGCCCCTCAACTCCGGCAAAGCAACGGCCAATCAAGGGGGATCCAGCCCCTCAACTCCAGCAGAGCAACGGCCAATAACACCAACTGGGGGATCCGGCCCCTTAACTCCAGCGGATCTCTGGCCGATTGACCCAGCCCCGTCAGGACAATGCCGATGGACGCCAGAGGGGGACACATACTTGTCCTTGGAGGCAGGGTCTTGCAGGTGGTCTCCTTGCACACAGTCCATATCCCAAATTGCACCATGCCCATGTCCGAGCTGAAGACCAGCCAGCAGGGACACGTCCCGACGACCAGGATGAGAAGGAAACTGAAGCAGGTTAGGGAGATGCTCACCACCCGGTAGGGGAACATTGCATGCGAGGTGACAGGCTCCGAGGGGCTGAGGTAACCTGTAGGGAGAGACACCAGGGGTGGGAGGAGCTGGGCTGATGCACAGGCAAGAGAGAGTTGGGGACAGCAGCAGCTCTGACCTAACAGCATCGCTTGAGGGCCACTGGCTGAGGATAAGCCCGGAGAATGTACTTGCCTGAGTGTGTAGAAAGCCTGAGCCCATTGCTCTAGGCAGAGTGTCAGATGGATACATGGATGGAGGGGGAGTATAGGGGGATGGTGGGAGAGATGGAGAGGTGGGGACAGATGTGGTGTTTATGGGGATGGAGGGATGGGGGAGGGAGGCATGGATGGAGAGGTGCACGTAGGGACAGAAGGATGGAGGGAGGAAGGGATGGACAGATGGAAGGATGGAGGGAGGGGTGGAGGGAGGGAGGGAGGGAGAGGGGATGAAGGGGTGCGTATGGAGACAGAGGGATGGACAGATGGAGGAGTTGATGGATGGGATGGGTGGAGGGATGGACGGATGGGGGGGATGACAGATGGAGGGAGGAGCATGGAGAGAGGATGGGGGGATGGATGTTTGGTGGGAAGGACATTTGGATGGAGGAGGGGTGGATGGATGGCAGGATAGATGGATGGAGGGGTAGATGGATGGGGACAGAGGGATGGATGGGTGGAGAGGTGAAGGGAGAGGGGATGAAGGGAGGAAGGATGGAGAGATGGATGGGACAGAGGGACAGATGGATGGAGGGAGGGAGATGGAGGGAGGATTGAGGGGTGGATGGAGGGGATGGAGGGATGAAGAGATAGACAGATGGAGGGGTGGATGGAGGGATGGAGGGATGAAGAGATAGATGGATGGGGACAGAGGGATGGAGGAAGGAGGGATGAAGAGATAGATGGATGAAAGGGTGGATGGAGGGATGGAGGAGGATGGAGGGATGAAGAGATAGATGGATGGAGGGGTGGATGGAGGGGTGGAGGAGGATGGAGGGATGAAGAGATGGATGGAGGGGTGGATGGAAGGATGAGGAGATAGACAGATGGAGGGGAATGAAGGGATGAAGAGATGGATGGAGACAGAGGGATGGAGGGATGGGGAAGGAGGGATGAAGAGATAGATGGGTGGAGGGGTGGATGGAGGGGTGGAGGGATGAAGAGATAGATGGATGGGGACAGAGGGATGGAGGAAGGAGGGATGAAGAGATAGATGGATGGAGGGGTGGATGGAGGGATGGAGGAGGATGGAGGGATGAAGAGATGGATGGATGGAGGGGTGGATGGAGGGATGGAGGAGGATGGAGGGATGAAGAGATAGATGGATGTGGACAGAGGGATGGAGGAAGGAGGGATGAAGATATAGATGGATGGAGGGGTGGATGGAGGGATGGAGGAGGATGGAGGGATGAAGAAATAGACAGATGGGAACAGAGGGATGGAGGGATGGAGGAAGTAGGGCTGAAGAGATGGATGGAGGGATGGAGGAGGATGGAGGGATGAAGAGATGGATGGATGGAAGGGTGGATGGAGGAGGATGGAGGGATGAAGAGATGGATGGAGGGGTGGATGGAGGGGGATGGAGGAGGAAGGAGGGATGAAGAGATAGATGGATGGAGGGGTGGATGGAGGGATGGAGGGATTAAGTGATGGATGGATGGAGGGGTGGATGGAGGGATGGAGAAGGATGGAGGGATGAAGAAATAGACGGATGGGAACAGAGGGATGGAGGGATGGAGGAAGTAGGGATGAAGAGATGGATGGAGGGATGGAGGAGGATGGAGGGATGAAGAGATGGATGGATGGAAGGGTGGAGGGAGGAGGATGGAAGGATGAAGAGATGGATGGAGGGTTGGATGGAGGGGGATGGAGGAGGATGGAAGGATGAAGAGATGGATGGAGGGTTGGATGGAGGGGGATGGAGGAGGATGGAGGGATGGAGGAAGTAGGGATGAAGAGATGGATGGAGGGATGGAGGAGGGTGGAGGGATGAAGAGATAGACAGATGGGGACAGAGGGACAGACCCTTACTCCAGCCACCAACCCCGTCTCTGCGGCTCTGCCCAGCACTGGTGCCGGGAGCTCCCGGTTGCTGCTCGCTCTCACAGACACGGCCCGGGCTGGCCACGCTGAGCTGTGGCGGCTGGATGGGGCAGCAGGACCCGGGACACGGGGGGCAAATGACCCCCCTCAGCTGTGACGGCAGCTCCGTCCGGGGCCCCCAACGGCTGGTGGAACCTCTGGGCACGTCCAACTGTCGTGGAACCTTCCACCCACCGAGCCGGGCCCATGGCCTGGCCCACATGGCCGGTGCCCGGGGCGGGGTGGGGTCTGCGGGGGCTTTGCAAATAGGGATGGGGATAATCCTGGGGTGTGGGGATCGATCGATGGATGCAGCCGAACCACCGAGATCCGAACCATTCGGGAATGGGGGGAGGAGGGGAGGAATGTGTGTGAGTCAACAGAATCTGCTGCCTGGTCTTTCCAAACTTGACAGCTCAACGGTAGCTTATTACCGCTTGGAGATGTTACTGTGCAGAAGAAAAATGCTGCTCCTGGTGTCACTGAAACACCAACACCCTTTCATGGCCTCATCCGATCTAACGGGAGTTTTGCGAGGGAGTTTACAGGCGGGGGGAGGAGGGTGGAGCTAGATACACTTAATATTTCTTAAACTTAAAGCCCAAATCACCCCCAATAGAAGGAAAACAACAGAGGAATGAGCTTCAGGAGTAAAAAGACGATGCAGGCAGAAGTCCAGCAACCGGGTGGGAACTACCTGGTTGATTGCACCCGGTGCAGCATGTCTGATTACCCGCGCTATGGGCGGGTGGCGTATGTGTGCGTTCGGGGCAAAGAGCTCCTGGCCCTCAGAGACCACGTACGGAGTCTGGAGGCCAGATGCCTGAGCTGGAGGAGGTGAGGGAGACAGAGGTACATAGATGAGACTTTCTGGGACACAGTAGAATGGTCCCACCCCCGGTCTCCCAGCCTCTGTGCTGCTGAGGAGGATGAAAGCCTCAGGGAAAGAGAACGTCCAACTGGAGGAGACGATGAGGTGGTATCCTCTCGCACTGAGGACACCTCGCTGGGAGAGGGAACTCCAGTTATTAGGAAGAGACCGGTATTAGTAAGGAGTGATTTGATTATTAGAAACATAGACAGCTGAGTTTGCAATGAGTAGGAGAACCGCATGGTGACTTGCCTGCCTGGCAAGGCTGCAGATCTCTCCAGACATCTGAATAGACGTATGTGCAGTGCTGTGCTGGGGAGAAGCTGGTGGTCGTGGTACATGTAGGTACCGGTGACATGGGGAAGGACAGGAGAGAGGTCCTGGAGGCCAAATTTAGGCTGCTAGGGAAGAGATTGAAGTCCAGGACCACCATGGTAGCCTTCTCTGAGATGCTTCCAGTTCCACACGCAGGGCCAGGTAGGCAGAACTGCAGCGTCTCAATGTGTGGCTGAGATGATGGTGTGGGGAGGAGGGGGTTAGATTTGTTAGGAACTGGGAAAACTTTTGGGAGAGGGGGAGCCTATCCAGGAAGGATGGGCTCCACCTAAACCCAAATGGAACCAGATTGCTGGCACTTAACATTAAAAAGGTCACAGAGCAGTTTTTAAACTAGGGTTGGGGGAAGCCAACAGGTGTGGAGGACCACGTGGTTCAGACAGAGACATCCCTTAGCAGAGGATCTATTCATGGAGATTCTCTGTGTCCTAGTGAGGAGGAGAGGATGGAGGATGATAAAATACAGGCAGGGTCTGATGAGAAACAGTCAACTGAAAAAAAAGCCCCATTCAATTACGTCATGTGATGGCAGACAGCTAAAAAGTGAGTTTTTTAAAGTGCTTCTATACCCACGCTGGGAATCTAAATAACAGGCTGGGGGAGCTCGAGAGCCTCGTGTTAAAAGAGGCTGTTGGTACAAGAGGCATCACAGAAACTTGATGGAATGAGGATCAGGAGCGCCGGCAGCCCATTTTGGTGCCCTAGGCGGCGGACGGTCCCTCCCCCAAAATACCGATGATGACCACGGTGGCCGGATGTTTGGCCTCCACAGTCGCCGCCCCCCAAATGTCAGTGCCCTTGGCGACCGCCTAGGTCACCTAATGGCTTGTGCCCCCCCAATGAGGATAATCATTGGGATTCTGCAATATCAGGGTACAAAATCGATCCGAAGGACAGACCGGGTGGTGCTGGTGGGGGAGCGGCACTATCGGCGAACGAGAGCGTAGAGGCAAATGAAGTCAAAATCTTAAATGAACCAAACTGCACCACAGAACCTCTGTGGAGAGTGTCAAAGTCAGACTCGGGACTCACAGTTTGTCAGACCACTCTGTTTTATTAGCACAGCGCTCTGCAAACACACCCAGATAATGTGAGCACCATGCAAGACCCACCCTACCTTATTTTATACAGATAAAAAGGGCGCAAACTTAACAGGAGGACAAAGAAAGCAGAACTGAGAGGTTTACCTGAGGCCAGACGCACGTCGCTAATTTCAGCAAAGAATCCTGTGGCACCTTATAGACTAACAGACGTTTTGGAGCATGAGCTTTTGTGGGTGAATACCCACTTCCTCAGATGCATGTCATGACATCTGACGAAGTGGGTATTCACCCACGAAAGCTCATGCTCCAAAACGTCTGTTAGTCTATAAGGTGCCACAGGATTCTTTGCTGCTTTTACAGATCCAGACTAACACGGCTACCCCTCTGATACTTGATCGTTAATTTCCTTACTAACTTTCACCAATCTCCTGCTAATGTTCCACCATTAGCTTCAGTGGACTCGTTGTTTATGCCTTAATGTTTCTTTTCCTGACACCTGTAGTTCAACATTCCTTATTTCTGCTTAAAGGTCCGTCCAGCATTTCTGTAATCCATTCCATTTTTACAACAGAATCCATTCTACTTTCACAATAGTAATCCCAGGCTCTAACAGTAAGAATATAGCAGTAGCGACATATGACCGACCACCTGGCCAGGATGGTGGTAGCGACTGTGCAATGCTCAGGGGATTAGAGAGGCTGTTAAAATTTAAAAAACCCTCACTAATAATGGGGGATTTCAACTGTCCCCATATTGCCTGGGTACATGTCACCTCGGGACGGGAGGCTGAGATAGTGTCTTGACACCTTAAATGACTGGTCTCACAGCAGCTAGTCCTGGAACCCCCAAGGGGAGAGGCAATTCTTGATTTAGTCCTGAGTGGAGCACAGGATCTGGTCCAAGAAGTGAATATAGCTGGACCGCATGGTAATAGTGACCATATTATAATGTAATTTTAACATCCCTGTGGTGGGGAAGACTCCACAGCAGCCTACCATGGTAGCGTTTCATTTCAGACAGGGGAACAACGCAAACACCAGGACGTTAGTGAAACAGAAATGAAAAGGTTCGGCGCCAAGCGTGAAATCTCTGCAAGTTCCGTGGACGCTTTTTAAAGACGCCATAATAGAGGCTCGACTTAAAGGTAGCCCCCAAATTAAAACACAGAGAACCATAAATGTGCCACCGTGGCTAAACAACAAAGAAAAG
Source organism: Gopherus evgoodei (assembly GCF_007399415.2). Lineage (NCBI taxonomy): Eukaryota > Metazoa > Chordata > Testudines > Testudinidae > Gopherus > Gopherus evgoodei. The sequence goes on from NW_022059983.1 coordinate 5,404,893, forward strand.
AAGCTTTGAGAGGCAAAAGGCCTCCTTTAAAAAGTGGAAGTTAAATCCTAGTGAGGAAAAGAGGAAGGAGCATAAACTCTGGCAAGTGAAGTGTCAAAATATAATTCGAAAGGTCAAAAAGAATTTGAAGAACGGCTAGCGAAAGACTCGAAAAGTTACAGCGAAAATTACATCAGAAGCAGGAAGCTGCTAAACAACCAGTGGGGTGACTGGACGATGGAGATGCTAAAGCAGCACTCAAGGACGATAAGGCCGTTGCGGAGAAACTCAATGAATTGTTTGCATCCGTCTTCACGGCTGAGGATGTCAGGGAGATTCCCAAACCTGGGCCATTCTTTTTGGGTGACAAATCTGAGGAACTGTCCCAGATTGAGGTGTCAGTAGAGGAGGTCTGGGAACAAACTGATAAATTAAACAGTAATAAGTCGCCAGGATCAGATGGGCTTCATCCAAGTGTTCTCTGGGAACTCAAATGTGAAATTGCAGAACTGCTAACTGTGGTCTGTAACCTAGCACTGAAATCAGCTTCTGGACCAGCTGACTGGAAGATTGTGAATGTGACACCAATTTTTACAAACGGTTCCGGAGGAGATGCTGGCAGTTACAGGCCGGTTAGCCTGACTTCAGTACCAGGCGAACTGGTTGAAATTTCCCTGAGATTTAATCTCAGTCTGCTCTGCTGCAGTTTGAACCCGTTGTCCCTTGTCCTGCCCTCTGGGGTGAGAGAGAACAACTTTTCTCCAGCTTCTCTATGGCAGCCTTTCAAACCTCGATCATGTCCCCCTTCCCCAGCTCTTTTCCACACTATCCCTGCCCAGTTCCTTCAGGCTGAGCCCCTAGGGCTTCCATTCCATCCCTCTGAGCATCTTCATCCCTCGCCTCTGGAGCCTGTCCAGTTTCTCTACATCCTTTCTATACATCGGTGACCGAAACTGGACACAGTCCCCAGCTGAGGCCTAGCCAGCGCCGAGTAGAGCGGTACCGTCACCTCCCGTGACTTGCATGTTCGGCCTCTGGTAATGCAACCTGAAAATGCATTTGCTTTTTTGCAACAGCATCGCATTGCTGACTCCTGTCGAGGCTGTGATCCACCCAGCCCCTTTTCAGCAATGCTGCTGCCAAGCCAGTTCTTCCCCATCCTGTATTTGTGCATTTGGTTTTTCTTCCCTAAGTGGAACATCTTCCCTTTGTGCTTCATGAATTTCATTGTGTCGTCTACAGCTCAGTTCTCCAATTCTCGAGGTCCCTCTGAATTTTAGCTCCATCCTCCAAAGTGTTGGCAGCTCCCCCCAGCTTTGTGTCCTCTGCAGATCTCATCAGTCTGCTCCCTGGTCCTACACCCAGGTCATCGATAAAGACGTTAAACAACAGGGGACCCCGCACCGATCCCTGGGGAGCCCCGCTTGGGATCTGCCGTCAATCGGCCAGTCCATTCTCCGTCTCTCGTTGTTTGCAACGGAACCAATTCTGTATCCACGTAACGGTAGATCCGCCGAGCCCTCTGGCACGATGACAAGCTACAAACCTCTGGCAGGCCCTGCACTGACACGGCCATTCCCAGGCAGGGGCACGCCCGGCCGAGTTCCAGGAATGGTCTCCCAGCCCCTCGTGAACCATCAATAGGGAGGCTCCGGCCAGTTCCACCCCCCCCCCAGCTCCTCGGCCTTGCACCCCAGAACTGTCCAGCCCTGCCCTGGTCAGAGGCCCGGCCAATGTAGGCTCACTGGAGAGGACACGGCCCAGATTTCGTAAACTCAGCTGAACACAGCCCCCCCGCAGCGCTGCCCAGGGGCATCGGGACCAGCCCTGACTGCCAGGGGAGACCCCCCCGCCCCCTGCAGCACAGCGCCCCCTAGTGCCGCCTTGGGGCATCAGGACCAGCCCTGACTGCCAGGGGAGACCCCCCCCGCCCCCTGCAGCACAGCGCCCCCTAGTGCCGCCTTGGGGCATTGGGACCAGCCCTGAGTGCCAGGGGAGACCCCCACCCTGCCCCCTGCAGCACAGCGCCCCCTAGTGCCACCCTGGGGCATTGGGACCAGCCCTGCCTGCCAGGGGAGACCCCCACCCTGCCCCCTGCAGCACAGCGCCCCCTATCGCCGGGGAATGTTCCGTGGCAGTTGGAGGCGGCTGCAGACAGGCCGGGGCGGACGGGGTCTCTGGGGCCATGGGATGGAGCTGCGATCGGTTCTCCGACCTGAGCCTGCAGCCCCAATGGAAACAAGGGTCCCGATGCCGGGAACAGCCAGTGAGTGAGTAAGGCCAGGAGGGGAGAGACTGGGCCCCGAAAACACCCTGAGAGCAGCCAGGCCCAGAAAGAGAGGGAGGGAGGGTGTGTGTCTGGGGATAGACAGATAGAGGGGGCGTCTGGGGGTGGACGGACAGGGAGTGTACAGGGATGGATGGATGGACAGAGGCAGTGTCCGCGAGTGGATGGGGGTGTTCAGGGATGGAGGGACAGACAGGGATTGCACGGGGATGGATGGATGGACAGGGGGTACAGGGATGGATGGATAGACAGGGGGTGTACGGGGCTGGATTGACAAGGGGGGTACAGGGATGGAGGGATGGACAAGGGGTGTTCAGGGATGGACAGACTGGGTGTACGAGGCTGGACGGATGGGGGGATACAGGGACGGACAGACAGAGGGTGTGCGGGGATGGAGGGACAGACAGAGGGTGTATGGGGATGGACAGACAGACAGACAGAGGGTGTACAAGGATGGAGGGACGGACAGGGTGGTATAGGGACGAACAGAGAGGGGGTGTACACGGATGGATGGACAGACAGGGGTGTATGGGGATGGACGGATGGACGGGGTGGGTACAGGGCTGGACAGACAGACGGGGTGAACAGGGGCTGGACAGACAGACGGGGTGTACGGGGCTGGACAGACAGACAGGGGGTGTACGGGGCTGGACGGACAGACGGGGTGTACGGGGCTGGACAAACAGACAGGGGGTGTACAGGGCTGGAAGGATGGACAGGGGGTGTACGGGGCTGGACGGACGGACAGTGGGTGTATGGGGATGGACGGATGGACGGGGTGGGTACAGGGATGGATGGACAGACAGGGGGTGTATGGGGATGGACAGATGGGGGGGCAGGGATGAACAGAGGGGGTGTATGGGGCTGGATGGACAGACAGGGTGTATGGGGTGGACGGATGGATGGGGTGGGTACAGGGATGGATGGACAGATGGGGTGAACGGGGCTGGACGGACAGACAGGGGGTGTGTGGGGCTGGACGGACAGACGGGGGGTATACGGGGCTGGATGGACGGACAGGGGGTATATGGGGCTGGAAGGATGGACGGGGTATACGGGGCTGGATGGACAGACAGGGGGTGTACGGGGATGGACGGATGGACAGGATGGGTACAGGGATGGATGGACAGATGGGGTGAACGGGGCTGGACGGACAGGGGGTGTGCAGGGCTGGAAGGACAGACGGGGTGTACGGGGCTGGACGGACAGACGGGGTGTGCGGGGCTGGACGGACAGACAGATGTGGTGATAGATGAGGGGTGGGGGATGGGGACGGTGCCAGAAGGAATCTCCCCACACCCGCTCAGCCTCTCGTCTCCCCGCAGGGCTCCCCCGTCCTGTGGCCCGTGGACCCTGCGCTGTCTGGCCGCTGGCACCACCTGCTGCAGCCTGGCGCTGCTCCTCTGCACCATCCTCAGCCCGCGCCGGCTCCTCATCGACTCCGAAGACGACGGGCACCACAGTGGGGTCTGGTGGCTCTGCTCCCGCCCCGTGTGTGCCGGCATCATCACCGAGACGTGTAAGGGACGGGCCTGCCCTGCCCCCGCCCCCAGGGCCCCCCAGCTCTGCCAGTGCTCCTCACTTCCAACTCGCAGACCCCTGCCCTGGGCATCCCCTCCCCAGCTCTGCCAGTGCCCCTCACTCCCGACCCGCAGCCCCCTGCCCCCAGGTCCTGGGCTTCCCCCCCAGCTCTGCCAGTGGCCCTCACTCCCGACTCGCAGACCCCTGCCCTGGGCATCCCCTCCCCAGCTCTGCCAGTGCCCCTCACTCCTGACTCACAGCCCCTGCCCCCAGGCCCTGGGCATCCCCCCCAGCTTTGTCAGTGCCCCTCACTCCTGACTCGCAGCCCCCTGCGCCCAGGTCCTGGGCTTCCCCCCAGCTCTGCCAGTGCCCCTCACTCCCAACTCGCAGCCTCCTGCCCCCAGGCCCTGGGCATCCCCCCCGCCCAGCTCTGCCAGTGCCCCTCACTCCCGACTCGCAGCCCCCTGACCCCAGGGCCTGGGCTTTCCCCCCAGCTCTGCCAGTGCCCCTGACTCCCGACCCACAACCCCTGCTAGCTCAGCCCTGGGCTCCACCCCCGCCTCCAGCTCTGCTGGTGCCCCTCACTCCCAACCCCCTGCCCCCAGGTCCTGGGCTTCCCCCGCCAGCTCTGCCAGTGCCTCTCACTCCTGACCTGCAGCCCCCTGACTCCAGGGTCTAAGCTTCCCCCCCAGCTCTGCCAGTGCCCCTCACTCCCAACTTGCAGCCCCCTGTTCCCAGGTCCTGGGCTTCCCCCCCCAGCTCTGCCAGTGCCCCTCACTCCCGACTCGCAGCCCCCTGCCCCAAGGCCTTGGGCATCCCCCCCCAGCTCTGCCAGAGCCCCTCATTCCTGACTCGCAGCCCCCTGCCCCCAGGTCCTGGGCTTCCCCCCTCAGCTCTGCCAGTGCCCCTCACTCCCAACTTGCAGCCCCTTGCGCCCAAGCCTGGGCTCCAACCCCCCCCACAAGCTCTGCCAGTGCCCCTCACTCCTGACCTGTAGCCCCCTGCCAGCCGAGCCCTGGGCTACACCCCTGCTGGTGCCCCTCACTCCTTATTCACAGCCCCCTGCTCCCAGGCCTGGGCTTTACCCCCAGCTCTGCCAGTTCCCATGACTCCCGACCCACAGCCCCTGCTAGCCCAGTCCTGGGCTCCACTCCCACCCCCCGTTCTGCCGGTGCCTCTCACTCCCGACCTGTAGCCTCCTGCCCCCAGGTCCTGGGCTCCCCCCCCCAGCTCTGCCAGTGCCCCTCACTCCCAACTCGCAGCCCCCTGCCCCCAGACCGTGAGCTTTCCCCTCCCAGCTCTGCCGGTGCCTCTCACTCCCGACCTGCAGCCCCCAGCCCTCAGGGCCTGGGCTGCCCCTAGCTCCGCTGGTGCCCCTCACTCCCGACTTGCAGCCCCCCCTACTCTTCTCCCAGCGCTGCCCCCCCCGGCTGTGCTGATGGTTCCATTGAGCCCGCTGTATTCCTGGTTCCACGCAGCTTCCTTTAAGGCGATCCGGGCCCTGCTGCTGTTTGCACTGCTGGCTTCGTGCGTGGCTGTGGCGTCTCTACTCGTCTCCTTCAGACCCTTCGCCCGATGGCGGGGCGCTCGCTTCCTGGTCTCGGCTACGGCCAATTTCATGGCAGGTAAAATAATCACCTCCCTTCCCTTCCCCGTGCCTCACACGTCCCTGGCAGCCGCCAGCCCCGGATACCTGTCACCAAGATGCAGCCACCTCTGAGGTGAGGCAGCTGAGGAACAGCCGCACATAACGGTGCACAGGGATGGCTCACCCCGTGCTGAGATGCAGCCGCCTCTGGGGCAGGGCACCTGAGGAACAGCTGCATAGTCTGTGCATTGCCCCCTGGTGGCTGGTTATGGGTGGAGCAAGGAGCCAATGGGAAACGCCCCCTAGTGGCCCCAGCTATGGGAGCAGTTTACCTGTAGATCCCATCAGGGGGGCAGGGGCTGGCTGCATTCCGGGGGTGTCTGGTCTCCCCAGGGCTGCTGGTGCTGATCAGCGTCGTGATCTTCACGGCCCGTGTGATGCTGGACTCCGTCAACCCGCAGGCCAGGGCCTCCTTCGAATGGGCCTTTTTCCTCGCCTGGACCCTCTGCCCCCTCTTCGTCCTCAGCGGTGAGAACCCCCCCTCCCCCGCTCCTCCTTTGACCCCCAGGGCTCTGCCCCCGGCCAGGCCGGAACCTGGAACCGGGCTGTGGTAAGAGCCGCCCAGGAAGCCCCGGACCCCCAAGAGCTGCCCCTGCCCGTGTCCCAGCCCCCCAGGGTGCGCCGCTGCCCGTGGGACCCAGAGATGGGGGCTCCAGTCCAGGCTCCTGCCCCCTCCCCGGGGCCTGCAGACGCGCTCTGCAGGGAGCCCCAGGACGGTGCCAGGGAGGGTCCCCAGGTGCAGCCAGCGCGGCTACTGACCCAGCCTCAGCGGGTGCCACCCTCTGCCCGGGCTCACTCAGAGCCTGTGCCTGAGTCCGCTGCCAGGCTGCGCCCGCTGGGTCCCTCCGCTGCCAGGCTGCACCCGCCGGGTCCCTCCGCTGCCAGGCTGTGCCCGATTCCCTCTGCTGCCAGGATGCACCCGCCGGCTCCCTCCGCTGCCAGGCTGTGCCCGATTCCCTCTGCTGCCAGGATGCACCCGCCGGCTCCCTCCGCTGCCAGGCTGTGCCCGATTCCCTCCGCTGCCAGGCTGTGCCCACCGGGTCCCTCCGCTGCCAGGCTGTGCCCGATTCCCTCTGCTGCCAGGCTGCGCCCGCTGGGTCCCTCTGCTGCCAGGCTGCGCCCGCTAGGTCCCTCCGATGACAGGCTGCACCCGCCGGGTCCCTCCGATGACAGGCTGCACCCGCCGGGTCCCTCTGCTGCCAGGCTGTGCCCGATTCCCTCTGCTGCCAGGCTGCACCCGCCGGGTCCCTCCGATGACAGGCTGCACCCGCCGGGTTCCTCCACTGCCAGGCTGCACCCGCCGGCTCCCTCCGCTGCCAGGCTGTGCCCACCGGAACCCTCCACTGTCAGGCTGTGCCCGATTCCCTCCGCTGCCAGGCTGTGCCCGCCAGGTCCCACTGCTGCCAGGCTGTGCCCACCAGGTCCCTCCGCTGCCAGGCTGTGCCCGATTCCCTCTGCTGCCAGGCTGCGCCCGCTGGGTCCCTCTGCTGCCAGGCTGCACCCGCCGGGTCCCTCCGATGACAGGCTGTGCCCACCGGGTCCCTCTGCTGCCAGGCTGTGCCCGCTGGGTCCCTCTGCTGCCAGGCTGTGCCCGATTCCCTCTGCTGCCAGGATGCACCCGCCGGCTCCCTCCGCTGCCAGGCTGTGCCCACCGGAACCCTCCACTGTCAGGTTGTGCCCGATTTCCTCCGCTGCCAGGCTGTGCCCACTGGGTCCCTCCGCTGCCAGGCTGTGCCCGATTCCCTCTGCTGCCAGGCTGCACCCGCTGGGTCCCTCTGCTGCCAGGCTGCGCCCGCTAGGTCCCTCCAATGACAGGCTGCACCCGCCGGGTCCCTCTGATGACAGGCTGTGCCCACCGGGTCCCTCTGCTGCCAGGCTGTGCCCGCTGGGTCCCTCTGCTGCCAGGCTGTGCCCGATTCCCTCCACTGTCAGGCTGCACCCGCCGGGTCCCTCCACTGCCAGGCTGTGCCCAATTCTCTCTGCTGCCAGGCTGTGCCCAGCGGAACCCTCCGCTGCCAGGCTGCGCCCCCCGAACCCCTCCGTTGCCAGGCTGTGCCCGCTGGGTCCCTCCACTGCCAGGCTGTGGCCACCGGGTCCCTCCGATGACAGGCTGCACCCACCGGGTCCCTCTGCTGCCAGGCTGTGCCTGATTCCCTCCACTGTCATGCTGCACCTGCCGGGTCCCTCCACTGCCAGGCTGTGCCCACCGGGTCCCTCCGCTGCCAGGCTGTACCTGATTCCCTCTGCTGCCAGGCTGTGCCCAGCGGAACCCTTCACTGCGAGGCTGCGCCCCCGATCCCCTCTGTTGCCAGGCTGTGCCCACCGGGTCCCTCTGCTGCCAGGCTGCGCCCCCCGATTCCTTCCACTGCCAGGCTGCGCCCGCTGGGTCCCTCCACTGCCAGGCTGTGCCCACCGGGTTCCTCCACTGCCAGGCTGTGCCTGATTCCCTCCGTTGCCAGGCTGTGCCCGCTGGGTCCCTCCGCTGCTGGTCTGCACCCGCCAGGGCCCTCCACTGCCAGGCTGCACCCGCTGGGTCCCTCTGCTGCCAGGCTGTGCCTGATTCCCTCCGCTGCCAGGCTCTCCCTGCCGGGTCCCTCCGCTGCCAGGCCGCACCCGCCGGGTCCCTCCTGCGCCCGCTGCCGCCTGGGCTTTGTGCCTGAGCCAGCAGCCACATGCGGCGCTGCTCCTGCCGCCCCGGCCCGAGACTGGCAGTTTGGGGGGCAAAGCCCCCTCTGCGTGGGCATGGCCCCCCAGCCTCCCGGCCCCCAAGTGTGTGGGGGGGCAATTGTTCTCTGTGCCCAGGGCCCCTATAAATCCATCCATCTCTGCCCCCGCATCCCTCCGCCCGGGGGGACAGACCGGAGGGGGTAAGCCCTGCCCACCCCAGCCGGGGGGCTCTGCCATCTAACCCTCTCTCCTCCGCCCCCCAGGGATCCTGTCTCTGTTTGTCCACAGCAGCCTCCCGGGGCCGAGCCCGCGCGTGGGACCCCAGGGCCAGCCCAGCCAGGACCTCGAGGAGATGCCGCCCCCGGGGGGGCTGGAGGGGGGCCCGGGGGTAGAGCCCCTCCCGCTGGGGCAGGTGACGCCGGCCCAGGGGGGGCCGGAGGGAGGGCCAGGAGCAGATCCCCTCCCGCTGGGGCAGGTGGCCCCAGGGGGGCTGGAGGGGGAATTCAAGGGGGGGCCGGGGGCAGAGCCCCTCCCGCCGGAGCAGGTGACCCCGGCCCAGGGGGGGCTGGAGGAGGAGTTGGAGGGGGGGCTGAGGGCACAGCCCCTCCCACTGGTGCAGGTGACCCCGGCCCAGGGGAGGCTGGAGGCGGGGCCGAGGGCAGAGCCCCTCCCGCTGGGGCAGGTGACGCTGACCCAGGGGGGGCTGGAGGGGAGGTTGGAGAGGGGGCCGGGGACAGAGTCCCTCCCGCTGGGACAGGTGACGCCGACCCAGGGGGGGCTGGAGGCGGGGCTGCAGGGGGGGCCGGGGGCAGAGCCCCTCCCGCTGGGACAGGTGACGCCGACCCAGGGGGGGCTGGAGGCGGGGCTGCAGGGGGAGCCGGGGGCAGAGCCCCTCCCGCTGGGACAGGTGACGCCGACCCAGGGGGGGCTGGAGGCGGGATTGCAGGGGGGGCTGGGGGCAGAGCCCCTCCCGCTGGGGCAGGTGACGCCGGCCCAGGGGGGGCTGGAGGCGGGGTTGCAGGGGGCCTGGGGGCAAAGCCCCTCCCGCTGGGGCAGGAGGGGTTGGCACAGGCCCACGAGGGTGAGTTCAAAGGGAGTGATTTGCCATCGGACCCCTTTGGGGCCAATTAGCCCCAGGACGCAAAGTGGGCTCTGGGCCGGGTGCTATTGTGGGTGTGCGATGGGGCAATTGTGTGATTGCAGTGGGGTGGGGGGAGATTGTGCGGTTGTGTTGCCGGGTGTGACTGTGTCTGTGTGTCTGGGGTTTGCTGCCTGGCATTGCCCAAAGCGGCGAATCTCCCCCTCGTTTCCCTGGACACACGTGTCGCGTGTCTGACCGGAGAGGCTGTTTCTCCTTATTCATAATTATTCCGATTAATTAATTCTCAGTCCCTCAAATGAAGGCTCCATTTGTGACACAACCGGCCAGTCGGCTCCCGAGCTTCGTGTGTATGTTTGGGCAGGGGGGGACTGACACCAAACTGGGTGTCCCGGGCGGGACCTGCACCCCAGAGGTATTTGGGTGCCCAACTCCCCTGGGCACCCTCGCTGTAAACGTCACCCCAACGTGCCCGGCGGCTGACGGCTGCAGGAGTGTTGGGGTCACTGGGCCAGGGGGCGAGAAGGGGGCAGGAAAGGCCCGAACGCGGCTCTCCAAAGCCAGGGCCCACCCACCCCCGGGACACGGCGCCGATCGGGCCGGCCCAGCTCCAGAGAGACACCTTGGAAATGGCAAAGGGGCAGAAAGGGGCAAAGGCCGAGCCCAGGGGCGAGGCGGCTTCCGTGCAGGAAGAGCCGGGAAAGCCGGCCCGGGTCAGTGTAGGAACGGGACGGCAAAGGGGACCACGAGGGGGCTGGAGAGTGACCAGAGAAGTGTGTCTGACCCGTCCCGGGGGACAAAACCCACCGACCGCCCGATGGCATGAGTGGTGCTGGGGCTTTAACCCCACCTTGCCCTCGGTGTCCCCGTAGATCTCCCGGGGGCCACTCGCATCTGCCTGACCCTCGCCGCTCTCGCCGGGTTTGTGGCCGCTGTGGCCGTTGTCAGGCGCTGCTCCCGGCTCGCCCGCGTCGGGAAGGTGCCCGGCCTGCTGAGCCCCGCAGCGGCCAGCTTCACCGCAGGTAGAGCCGTGTTTCCTCCCCGCCTGGTGCTGGCACATGGACAGGTCTGGGGTGAGGCACGGGGCTGGTTATACAGGGACCCCTCGCTCGGTGCTGAGATGCAGCCACCTCTGGGGTGGGTAACGGGGCTGGTTATACAGGGACCCCTCGCTCGGCGCTGAGATGCAGCCACCTCTGAGGTGGGTAACGGGGCTGGTTATACAGGGACCCTTCACCTGGCACTGAGATGCAGCCCCCTCTGGGGTGGGGTGCGGGACTGGTTATACAGGGACCCTTCACCTGGCACTGAGATGCGGCCCCCTCTGGGGTGGGTAACGGGGCTAGTTATACAGGGACCCCTCGCCTGGCGCTGAGAGACAGCCACCTCTGGGGTGGGGCGCGGGGCCTGGTTATCCAGGGACCCCTCACCCGGTGCTGAGATGCAGCCACCTCTGGGGTGAGGCACGGGGCTGGTTATACAGGGACCCCTCGCTCGGCGCTGAGATGCAGCCACCTCTGGGGTGGGATGCGGGACCTGGTTATACAGGGACCCTTCACCTGGCACTGAGATGCGGCCCCCTCTGGGGTGGGTAACGGGGCTGGTTATACAGGGACCCCTCGCCTGGCGCTGAGAGGCAGCCACCTCTGGGGTGGGGTGCACGGCTGGTTATATAGGGACCCCTCACCAGGTGCTGAGATGCGGCCGCCTCTGGGGTGGGGCGTGGGACTGGTGGAAGAGCAGGTCCCTGGCTCTGGGGCTGTCTGGTTTAACTGCCATGGTGCTGTACATACTGGCCAAGCCCCACCACACGCCCACGCTGAATAGCACCTGGCTGGTGTTCACGCTGTCCATAGTGAACGGGGAGTGAGCCTGGGGGGCTGTGGGGGGCGGGGTAAAGGCCAGGCCATGGGGGCAGGGCTCCCTTGTCTATCATCTCTCCAGCTCAGCAGCTTCCTCGTGCTGGAGTCTCTCCCCCAGCAGCCTCCAGTCTGGAGGATCCCAAAGCACCTTGGGGACTGATTATCCATGGACCCCCCACCCGGTGCTGAGATGCAGCACCTCTGGGGTGGGGCGCGGGGCCTGGTTATCCAGGGACCCCTCACTAGGTGCTGAGATGCAGCCACCTCTGGGGTGGGGCGTGGGGCCTGGTTATCCAGGGACCCCTCGCTTGGCGCTGAGCCGGGTTCTCTCCTGTCATCTGTTCATGTGTTTTCAGCTTGGTCACGCGTGTCCTGTACCCTGAGCCCCAGCGCTGGCCATGCCTAGGCCAGACGGGCGCCTGCATCACAGGGCCAGATTAAGGCAGGGGCTTTAGGGGCTGCAGCCCAGGGCCCCGGCTCAACGGGGACCCCAGCAGCGATGTGCAGCCCTGGGCGGCTGAACGTCCCACGGTGCTGCAGGGCTCAGCCCAGCTCCCTGCCTGCCCAGGCGGCTCCCAGAAGCAGCCGGCTGCTGGCCCGTCTCTGTGGCCCCTGGCACCAGGCACGGGCAGCGCACGGAGACTCGCTGTCCCCCTCCCGCAGAGACGGGCCAACAGCCGGGAACGGCGCGGGGCCTGGGCAGGCAGGGAGCCGGGCTGAGCCCTGTGCGCCATTGGCCGGGAGCAGTCTGTGATAAGCACCTCCCAGCCAGAGCCTGCACCCTGCATCCCCCCCCCGCACCCCAACCCCTGCCCTGAGTCAGAATCCCCCTCCTGCACTAAACTCCCTCCCAGAGTCTGCACCCCTCGACCCTCACCTGCACCCCAATCCCCTGCACCAGGCCAGAGCCCCCTCCTGCACCAAACTCCCTCCCAGAGTCTGCACCCCTCGACCCTCACCTGCACCCCAATCCCCTGCACCAGGCCAGAGCCCCCTCCTGCACCAAACTCCTTCCCAGACCCTGCACCCCTTCCTGCACCCCAATCCCTGCACCAGGCCAGAGCCCCCTCCTGCACCAAACTCCCTCCCAGAGTCTGCACCCCTCGACCCTCACCTGCACCCTAATCCCCTGCACCAAGCCAGAGCCCCCTCCTGCACCAAACTCCCTCCCACAGTCTGCACCCCTCGACCCTCACCTGCACCCCAATCCCCTGCACCAGGCCAGAGCCTCCTCCTGCACCAAACTCCCTCCCAGAGTCTGCACCCCTCGACCCTCACCTGCACCCTAATCCCCTGCACCAGGCCAGAGCCCCCTCCTGCACCAAACTCCCTCCCAGAGTCTGCACCCCTCGACCCTCACCTGCACCCCAATCCCCTGCACCAGGCCAGAGCCTCCTCCTGCACCAAACTCCCTCCCAGAGTCTGCACCCCTCGACCCTCACCTGCACCCTAATCCCCTGCACCAGGCCAGAGCCCCCTCCTGCACCAAACTCCTTCCCAGACCCTGCACCCCTTCCTGCACCCCAATCCCTGCACCAGGCCAGAGCCCCCTCCTGCACCAAACTCCCTCCCAGAGTCTGCACCCCTCGACCCTCACCTGCACCCTAATCCCCTGCACCAGGCCAGAGCCCCCTCCTGCACCAAACTCCCTCCCAGAGTCTGCACCCCTCGACCCTCACCTGCACCCCAATCCCCTGCACCAGGCCAGAGCCTCCTCCTGCACCAAACTCCCTCCCAGAGTCTGCACCCCTTGACCCTCACCTGCACCCTAATCCCCTGCACCAGGCCAGAGCCCCCTCCTGCACCAAACTCCCTCCCAGAGTCTGCACCCCTCGACCCTCACCTGCACCCCAATCCCCTGCACCAGGCCAGAGCCTCCTCCTGCACCAAACTCCCTCCCAGAGTCTGCACCCCTCGACCCTCACCTGCACCCCAATCCCCTGCACCAGGCCAGAGCCTCCTCCTGCACCAAACTCCCTCCCAGAGTCTGCACCCCTCGACCCTCACCTGCACCCCAATCCCCTGCACCAGGCCAGAGCCTCCTCCTGCACCAAACTCCCTCCCAGAGTCTGCACCCCTCGACCCTCACCTGCACCCTAATCCCCTGCACCAGGCCAGAGCCCCCTCCTGCACCAAACTCCCTCCCAGAGTCTGCACCCCTCGACCCTCACCTGCACCCCAATCCCCTGCACCAGGCCAGAGCCCCCTCCTGCACCAAACTCCCTCCCAGAGTCTGCACCCCTCGACCCTCACCTGCACCCTAATCCCCTGCACCAGGCCAGAGCCCCCTCCTGCACCAAACTCCTTCCCAGACCCTGCACCCCTTCCTGCACCCCAATCCCTGCACCAGACCAGAGCCCCCTCCTGCACCAAACTCCCTCCCACAGTCTGCACCCCTCGACCCTCACCTGCACCCTAATCCCCTGCACCAGGCCAGAGCCTCCTCCTGCACCAAACTCCCTCCCAGAGCCTGCACCCCTCGACCCTCACCTGCACCCCAATCCCTGCACCAGGCCAGAGCCCCCTCCTGCACCAAACTCCCTCCCAGGAAAGACTTGTATGCAGCGGCCCCACAGAATCGAATAGCCCCGGGCCCCCAGGACAGTTCATCGGCTCCTGCCCATCCTGCCAGGCCAGGCCAGTGACCCCCCAAGGCTCCGCGCTGGGCCCAGCCCGGCCTCTTGGCCCTGGGGAGGGAGGTTTTGGCTCCACTTCCCGGCAGTGACTCGTCTACTTCACTTTGGCGACTTTCTCACCATCGCCACCTTGGAAACCTGTATTCGCTGCCGGACAGCAGCGTCCTGGCTCCGGCTGGGGGCCACCCAAACACGGCCCAAAGAGACCCTACTCCCTGCCCAGGGAGAGAACCCAGGAGTCCTGACTCCCAGCCCCCTGCTCTAACCACTAGGCCCCACTCTCAGAGCCAGGAGAGAACCCAGGAGTCCTGACTCCCAGCCCCCCTGCTCTAACCACTAGGCCCTACTCCCCTCTCAGAGCCAGGAGAGAACCCAGGAGTCCTGACTCCCAGCCCCCCTGCTCTAACCACTAGACACAACTCCCCTCTCAGAGCCAGGAGAGAACCCAGGAGTCCTGACTCCCAGCCCCCCTGCTCTAACCACTAGGCCCTACTCCCCTCTCAGAGCCAGGAGAGAACCCAGGAGTCCTGGCTGCTTCCCCCCTGCTCTAACCACTAGACCCAACTCCCCTCTCAGAGCCAGGAGAGAACCCAGGAGTCCTGGCTGCTTCCCCCCTGCTCTAACCACTAGACCCAACTCCCCTCTCAGAGCCAGGAGAGAACCCAGGAGTCCTGGCTCCCAGCCTTGAAGCAGCAGCATCTCACTGAAGTCAAAGTGGGCCGAGTGGGGGCGGGGTGGGGATTTCTTGTCCCCGGCGAGTCGCTGAGCTGTGTCTGCGAAGCCCCCCCAAGAACCACAGAGACAGGAAGCCGGGGGGGAGGGGGGAGGAAGCGGGGAGAGGTGGCCGGGTGCAGAGAGAGACACGGCTCAGCCAGGGAGAGAGAAAGGGCTGGGTGTGGGGAAGGGGAGATAATGGGGTACACAGGGATGGATGCATGGGGGTACACTGGGATTGGGGTACACAGGGATGGTTGGAATGGAGGGATGGATCGGGGTACACAGAGATTGGGGTACACAGGGATGGTTGGAGGGAGGGATGGGGGTACACAGGGATGGTTGGATGGAGGGATGGATTGAGGTACACAGGGAGGTTGGAGGGATGGATGGGGGTACACAAGGATGGTTGGATGGAGGGATGGATTGGGGTACACAGGGATGAGGGTACATGGGGTTGTTGGAGGGATGGACGGGGGTACAAAGGGACTGGGGTACATGGGGATTGAGGTACACGGATGGTTGGAGGGATGGATGAGGGTACACAGGGATGGTTGGATGGAGGGATGGATTGGGGTACACAGGGATGGGGGTACACAGGGACTGGGGTACACGGATGGTTGAAGGGATGGATGGAGGTACACGGACTGGGGTACACAGGGATGGATGGAGGTAGGCAGGGATGGGGGTACACAGGGATGGATGGAGGGATGAATGGGGGTACACAGGGACTGGGGTACACAGGGCTGGATGGAGGTACGCAGGGATCGGGGTACACAGGGATCGGGGTACACAGGGCTGGGGGTACACAGGGCTGGATGGGGGTACACAGGGACTGGGGTACACAGGGATCGGGGTACACTGGGCTGGATGGAGGTACACAGGGACTGGGGTACACAGGGCTGGGGGTACACAGGGCTGGATGGGGGTACACGGGGCTGGATAGCGGTACACAGGGACTGGGGTACACAGGGATCGGGGTACCCAGGGCTGGATGGGTGTACACAGGGACTGGGGTACACAGGGCTGGATGGGGGTACACAGGGATCGGGGTACACAGGGACTGGAGTACACAGGGCTGGATGGAGGTACGCAGGGCTGGCTGGGAGTACACAGGAATGGGGGTACACAGGGCTGGACACATACTGTCTCCTTGGACACTCACTTTCCCCACCCAGACCCACAAGCTCCCTTCCTGTTAAAGTTCCCTCCAGCCCCGCCCCCCATGACCCCACCCACCGGGTGTGGGTGCAACCGGACAGACTGTGCAGGGGGCACCCAGGAAGGTAAGGACACGCCGTGCTCTGCTCCCCAACCCCTGCCATGCGCCCTGCTCTGGGCCCTTCCACCCCACAGCCCCCCCACGACCACTAGACCCCACTCCCCTCCCCGAGCCAGGGAGAGAACCCAGGAGTCCTGGCTCCCAGCCTCCCCCTCCTCTAACCACTAGACCCAACACCCCTCCCAGAGCCGGGGATGCCACCCAAGAGTCCTGAGCCCTGTGGGTGGTGTGGCGGGTCCCCAGTAGCAGAGAGGGGCTGAGGGGAGAGTCCTTGGGGTGGCCATCCAGGGGCAATGGAAAGAAATGAAGCCAAAGTGAGGAGAGGGGATGAGGGGCCAGATACTGGGCTAGGGGGGTCCATGGGGCTGAGATGGGGCAGCAGGGTGGGGGCAGGACACCAGGCTAGGGGAGTCTGTGGGGCTGAGTCAGGGCGACAGGGAGGGGGCAGGACACCAGGCTAGGGGGATCCATGGGGCTGAGATGGGGCAGGACACCAGGCTAGGGGAGCCCGTGGGGCTGAGTCAGGGCGACAGGACACCAGACTAGGGGAGTCCGTGCGGCTGAGCCAGGGCAGCAGGGAGGGGGCAGGACACCAGGCTAGGGGGATCCATGGGGCTGAGCTGGGGCAGCAGGGAGGGGGCAGGACACCAGGCTACGGGGGCCCATGGGCTGATCCCCGGGGGGGGCATGTGCTGGCTGAGGGGGGCTGGGTTTGTGCAGGTCCCAGGCTGACGGGAAGGTGTAAGAACAGCTCAGGGAAGTGGCTGGGGGTGTGAAATGCAGATGCAAAGAACAGCAGCTACGCTAACCACTAGATAACACTCCTCCCTGCCCCCACCGGAGCTAGCGAGAGACCCAGGCGTCCTGGCTCCCAGCCCCCACCCTCTAACTGCTAGGCCTCACTCCTCTCCCAGAGCCAGGGAGAGAACCCAGGAGTCCTGGCTCCCAGCCCCCCCCCGCTGCTCTAACCACTAGCCCCTACTCCCCTCCCAGAGATGGGGATAGAACCCAGGAGCCCTGGCTCCCAGCCCCCTCTGCTCTAACCACTAGCCCCCACTCCTCTTTCCAGGGGCAGGGGGAGAACATGAGTCACTGCAGCAGTTTGACTCAGCGGGGCCCAGCTGGGGCGACGGGGACGCTGGGTGGGGAGGAGGGGCTATGACAGCAATGGGGTGGGGGTGTCCCCCGATTCCAGGGCTCATGCGTCCAGCTTGGGGTTCCTCTTGCAGGTCCGGTAGCCAAGACTCTGCCCGGTGGCCCGGCCCGGCTCGGCCCGGCTCGGCGGGAGATGTTGGCCTGTAGCGTGGGGAGCTGCCTGCTGGCCGTGCTCAGCCTGGTGCTGCTCTGCACGGCTCTCTTCACCGACTACTGGCTCGTGGCCTTCGGCCCCAGTGACACGGCGCACAGCGGGCTCTGGCAGGAGTGCCGGGCCGACGTGTGCGTGAGCCCACCCCACGTCACTGGTGAGGAGACGGCCAGGGATCAGATGCGGCCACCTCTGGCGGGGGTGCGGAGGGCTGGTTATACAGGGACCTCTCACCTAGTGCTGGGATGCAGCCACCTCTGGGGGAGCGGGGGGTCTGGTTATCCAGGGGCCCCTCACCCAGCGCTGGGATGCGGCCACCTCTGGGGTGTGGCGTGGGGGGTGTTTATATGGGGATCCCACGCCCAGCGCTGAGACATGGCCATCACTGGGGGTTGGGAGGGGGCTGGTTATCCAGGGCCTCCTCACCCAGCGCTGGGATGCAACCACCTCTGGGGGAGCGGGGGGTCTGGTTATCCAGGGGCCCCTCACCCAGCGCTGGGATGCGGCCACCTCTGGGGTGTGGCGTGGGGGGTGTTTATATGGGGATCCCGTGCCCAGCGCTGAGACATGGCCATCACTGGAGGTTGGGAGGGGGGCTGGTTATCCAGGGCCTCCTCACCCAGCGCTGGGATGTGGCCACCTCTGGGGTGGGGCGGGGGGCTGGTTGCACCTGGCGCTGAGATGTGGCCCTTCTGGAATGGGGCAAGGACTGGTTATACAGGGGCCCCTCGCCCTGCCCTGAGATGCAGCCACCTCTGGGGTGGGACGGGGGGCGATATTTATACAGGGCCTCCTTGCCCAATCCTGGGGTGGACACGGACAGCTCTGCCAGTGCCCCTCACTCCTGACCCGCAGCCCTCTGGTCTCCCAGCCCTGGCCTCCCCTGGTGCAGGTGGGGGGTTGGGACTTGGGGGGGGGTGTTCCTCATTAACCCTTTGTGTCCCTCCCCCCAGGGTATATACAAGCCACACGGGCCTTCCTGATCCTGGGCGCGCTGGCCACCGCCGTGTCCCTCCTGTCCCTCCTGCTCTCCGTGACCTCCTGCGTCCACATCCCCGTGAGCACCAACCTCCTGGCCTCCATCGCAGCCTTCACCGCCGGTAGGGACCGGGTTTGGGGCCTGGCCCGTTGGGGAGGGGGGCTGGCTGGCCCGCGGGGGCGGGGAATGGGGCATGGGGCCTGTCCCCTCTAGGGGGCGCTGGCTCCCATCCGGCCCCAGGGTGGGGGACTGACAGGCCCAGGGGGTCCGATCTGGCCCCATGGGGGGAGGGGGCTGGCCAAGGGGGTCCGATCTGGCCCCATGGGGGGAGGGGGCTGGCCGAGGGGGTCCGATCTGACCCCATGGGGAGGGGGCTGGCTGAGGGGGTCCGATCTGGCCCCATGGGGGGAGGGGGTCCGATCTGGTCCTGTGGGGAGGGGGCTGGCCCAGGGGGTCCGATCTGGCCCTGTGGGGGGAGGGGGTCCTATCTAGCCCCATGGCGAGGGGACACCGGCCGGCTTGGGCGCTCTAACCACCCCACCCCCTCAGGCAGCTGCACCCTCCTTGCCATGGGCGTGTACACCGGCGAGTCCTGGCACAAGAACCAGGACGGGCAGATCCAAGTGACCTTCCAATGGTCCTTCTACCTGGGCTGGGCCGCGCTGCCCCTGCTGGCCCTGAGCGGTGAGAGCCGGGCTGGGGTACTGGGGGGTGGGGGCCAGTGGGTGGGGGGCTGGGGGCAGGGTGCTGGGGGGAGAGAACAGGGGATGGGGTGCTGGGGAGGGTGGGGTAGGGAGCCATGGAGGGCAGGGTGCTGGGGGGAGAGGACAGGGGATGGGGTGCTGGGGGGGTGGGGTAGGGAGCCATGGGGGGCAGGGTGCTGGGGGGAGAGGACAGGGGATGGGGTGCTGGGGGAAGTGGGGCAGGGAGCCATGGGGGGCAGGGTGCGGGGGGAGAGGACAGGGGATGGGGTGCTGGGGGGTGGGGTAGGGAGCCATGGGGGGCAGGGTGCTGGGGGGGAACAGGGTAGGGAGCCATGGGGGACAAGAGCCAGTGGATGGGGTGCTGGAGGGCAGGGGAGGGGGTGCTGTGGGGAGCTGGGTGCTAGGGGGCATGGTGGGAGGGGGCACCATGGGAATATGGGGCAGGGTCCTGGGGGGGAATGGGGTAGGGAGCCTTGGGGGGCAAGAGCCAGTGGAAGGGGTGCTGGGGTGCAGGGGAGGGGGCACCAGGTTAGGGTGCCACAGGGGGTCAGGGTGCTCGGGGGAACAGGGTACGGAGCCATGGGGGAGCAGTGGCGGGGGGCAGCTGGGGTTGTGGGGGGGGCAAGGTGCTCTGTTGGGGGGAGAGGCCAGGGGATGGGGTGCTGGGGGGGTGGGGTAGGGAGCCATATGGGGGCAGGGTGCTGGAGGGAGAGGCCAGGGGATAGGGTGCTGGGGATGGTGGGGTAGGGATCCATGGAGGGCAGGGTGCTGGGGGGAGAGGACAGGGGATGGGGTGCTGGCGGGGTGGGGCAGGGAGCCATGGGGGGCAGGGTGCGGGGGGAGAGGACAGGGGATGGGGTGCTGGGCGGGGTGGGGTAGGGAGCCATGGGGGGCAGGGTGCTGGGGGGGAACAGGGTAGGGAGCCATGGGGGACAAGAGCCAGTGGATGGGGTGCTGGAGGGCAGGGGAGGGGGTGCTGTGGGGAGCAGGGTGCTAGGGGGCATGGTGGGAGGGGGCACCATGGGAATATGGGGCAGGGTGCCACGGGGGGGCAGGGTGCTGGGGGGGAATGGGGTAGGGAGCCTTGGGGGGTGGAAGGGGTGCTGGGGTGCAGGGGAGGGGGCACCAGGTTAGGGTGCCACGGGGGGGCAGGGTGCTGGGGGGGAATGGGGTAGGGAGCCTTGGGGGGCAAGAGCCAGTGGAAGGGGTGCTGGGGTGCAGGGGAGGGGGCAGGGTTAGGGTGCCACAGGGGGTCAGGGTGCTCGGGGGAACAGGGTACGGAGCCATGGGGGAGCAGTGGCGGGGGGCAGCTGGGGTTGTGGGGGGGGCAAGGTGCTCTGTTGGGGGGAGGAGGCTGGGGGGCTGCAGGGAGGGGATGCTGCACAGGGTGAGGGGAGGAAATCAGGGGAGGGGGCTGTGGGGAGATGAGGGCAGTGTGGGGGGCTGGGGGCTATGGGGCAGGGGGGTCTGCAGGGGGCTGTGGGGATGTCTCCAATCTCTCCCATCTCCCCCAGGTACCTTCGCCCTTGTGGCGCACCAGCGCCATGTGGGATACGAGAGGCTGTGACTGGAGCCCCAGAGAGATGGGGGGCGGGATGGACCCCCCGAAAGGCCTCCGCTGTCCCTTGCTGGAGCAGAGCTGGCGCCCCCTAGAGGGGAAAGGCCTCGTGCCCCATTCCCTGCCCCAGCCAGTCCCCACCCTCTGCCGTGGGGCTGGAGGGCAGCCGGCGCCCCAGAGGCTCACGTCGGTTGTTTTAGGGTCTGTTCCTCGTTGGGCCTTTTCCTGCTTTGAAATAAATTGTCCCTTTGTATCCGAGCCCCGTCTCCCCCCAGTTACTGGACCCACAGCGAGGACTGGGCTGGGTGGGCCCTGGGGCTGATCAGGGGGGCAGCCTGGACCATGGGGGTTCCAGAATCTTGGGGTTACCATGGGAGTTCAATGTGATTAAAGCTGGGGTAGGAGGGCCTGGCTCCTTGGCTCTAACCACTAGGCCTGAGCCCAAGGGATTCCTGGCCAGTTCCCAGCAGCGGGGAGTCCTGGGGGTAAACCCCACCAATGCCCAGCGGCAGAGAGTCCCGGGGGTTAACCCCGCCAGTGCCCAGGGGCAGGGAGTCCCGGAGGCTAACCCCACCAATGCCCAGTGGCAGAGAGTCCTGGGGGTTAAACCCACCAATGCCCAGTGGCAGAGAGTCCCGGAGGTTAACCCCGCCAATGCCCAGTGGTAGAGAGTCCCAGGGGTTAACCCCGCCAATGCCCGGTGGCAGGGAGTCCCGGGGGTTAACCCCACCAATGCCCGGTGGCAGAGAGTCCCGGGGGTTAACCCCACCAATGCCCGGTGGCAGGGAATCCTGGGGGTTAACCTCACCAATGCCCAGTGGTGGGCAGTCCTGGGGGTTAACCCCACCAATGCCAGGCGGCAGGGAGTCCTGGGGGTTAACCCCGCCAATGCCCAGCAGAGGACAGTCCTGGGGGTTAACCCCACCAATGCCCAGTGGTGGGCAGTCCTGGGGGTTAACTCTGCCAATGCCAAGCGGCAAGGAGTCCTGGGGGTTAACCTCGCCAATGCCCAGCAGAGGACAGTCCTGGGGGTTAATCCCACCAATGCCCAGTGGCAGAGAGTCCCGGGGGTTAACCCCGCCATTGCCCAGTGGCAGGGAGTCCCGGGGGTTAACTCCACAGTTTTTTCAGCATTGCTGTGCCTGGTCTCCCCTGTCTATGATGGGCTCCAGGCTGGGAGAAGCTGGGCTCTGTCTCTCCTGCATGGCGACCGTCCTGCTGGCAGTATCGGCTGCTACCGAGTCCTGGCTCCGGCTCTGGGTCCTGGGCATTGTCATTCACCGGGGGCTGTGGAGGGAGTGTGAGCTGGGGGCCTGCATCCCCCTCCAGGGCCAGCGAGGTAGGGACATCAGGTTAACCCTGCTGTGATCCAGTAGCGGGGAGTTCCACTGGTTAACCCTGCTGTGATCCAGTAGCAGTGAGTTCCACTGGTTAACCCTGCTGTGATCCAGTGGCGGGGGGTCCCACGGGTTAACCCTGCTCTGATCCAGTGGCAGGGGGTCCCGCTGGTTAACTCTGCTCTGATCCAGTGGCAAGGTGTCCCACTGGTTAACTCTGGTCTGATCCAGTGGTGGGGTGTCCCACGGGTTAACCCTGCTGTGATTCAGTGGCGGGGGTCCCACGGGTTAACCCTGCTCTGATCCAGTGGCGGGGAGTCCCACTGGTTAACCCTGCTCTGATCCAGTGGCAAGGTGTCCCACTGATTAACTTTGGTCTGATTCAGGGATGGGGGGGGGTCCCACGGGTTAACCCTGCTGTGATCCAGAGGCGGGGGGTCCCACGGGTTAACCCTGCTATGATCCAGTGGCGGGGGGTCCCACGGGTTAACCCTGCTATGATCCAGTGGCGGGGAGTCCCACGGGTTAACCCTGCTCTGATCCAGTGGCGAGGGGTCCCACGGGTTAACCCAGCTCCTATGTAGTGGCAGGCAGTGATCCGCCTTAATCCTGCCAGTTTAAGGCCTCATGCTCCATCCTCAGGGAGTAGTTGAATGGGGAAACTGACTGAAAGAAGCGTGGTGGGGGGGCTCAGCTCTACCCCCCAGGAGGAAGGCCTGGGTTCGGGGGGAGGGGCAGCTCCCCCTTTTCCTCCCCCCTTTGCTGCTGTCAATGCACTGCGCATTGAGCGTTGGTGCCATTCGCCGGCCACATGGGGACACGGCAGGTCATGGGGACTAGACCTGGGGGCTGGGGTGAACCTATACCATGTACTGGGGATCCCAGGGCAGGAGTTGTGGGGGGACCCCAAGGGTGTGCAGAAGGGTGGGGGTGGCAGGGCGAGCTCTCACTGACACTCTCATTTCTGCTTCCCCCCCAGGGTACGTGGGAGCATCGAGGGGCTGCCTGGTTCTGGCCATCCTGGCCGGGTACCTCTCTGTGCTGTGTGGGGCCCTGGCACTCACCCCCCGCCCGGCCCCCAGGGGACTTGACTGGGCCCGGGGGGCTGTGGCCCTCTGCTTCCTCACAGGTAATGGGAACCCCCCAAACCCCTCTCCTATCCTCTGACTCCCATAATGCCTCCCCCCTTCCCAGCCCTCCTGACAGCCAACCCAACATCTGACATGCAACTCCACCCCTGCCCCATCCCCTCCTTCCACACTCCTGATCCCCACCCCCCCTTCATCTGCCCCCCAAATTCCTCCATTACCCCCCACCTTGACTTCCCACCACCCAGCCCCACATCTTGTGTCTCGCAGGCATTTTGGCCGCGGTGGCTCTGGGCTGTTTCATGGGTGGATCAGCTGGGGAAGCCGGCGGCAGCTGGGCCTGGTCGCTGGTGGTGGGCTGGGCAGCGGTGCCCGTGGCCGGGTTGGCAGGTGAGCACCCAGAGGGCACGGGGAGGGAGGGACACACGGAGGAGAAGCGTCTTTCAGCCACGCTGACCCCTCCCGATCTGTTCCAGGCACCTGCCACTGCCAGGCTCGGCGGAGGGAGCGACACCAGCACAGCAGCCCCAGAGGATCGCCCGGCTTGGGGTGATGCCCCCCCAGGGTGCTCGGACGCCTGGGTCCCCCGTCTCGCCTCCCAAGCAGAGCTATTAAACCCTGTCTGCCAGCCAGAGATGCCTCGCAGGACTTGGGACCAACTCGTCTCCTCTGGTGTTGGGATGCAGCCACCTCTGGGGCGGGGCCGCTGGGGAACCGCCGCATAGAACAGCGCGCGGGGATCGATGGCCCAGGGCTGAGGCCCCGCCAGGGGAGGGTGGGGGGGGCAGCGGTGTGTAACTAACAGCCCGGACGCCTGGGTTCCCTCCTGAGGGGGCGGGGCTCTAGGGCCCGGGCCCTGTCAATCTTCACGGGGACGGCAGAGACCCGCCCCTCGTGACTGCCAGCTGGCGCCTGCGTCACGTGGCCCAGCCCGCTCATCCCGTGGCCCTGGAGCTGCAGGGGCCCATGCTGCGCGCCGATTGGCCAGCGTGTTGAAGCCCGCCCATCGGGCACGGTGATTGGTTCCGGGAGAGGTACCACCCCCATCGTGCTTGGACAGACGTTTAAAGCCCGGTCTGGCCTCCATGATTGGCCGTTTCACGAACTCGTTGCACGTTTTGATTGGTCGGCTTCGGGGCATCTACCACTGATAGCGCTGATTGGATTATCTCTCTTCTGATTGGACAACCGCGCGGCCTGGTTGCGACTGGCTGAACGCCCCATATGCCGCTTCCCCATTGGCCGAGACTGCGGTCACGCCTCTGAGCGGCGCCGGAGGGTTCCACGCCTCAGCCTATTGGTTGCAGGCTGCAGCCCCGCCCCGCGGCCGGACCCCGCGCTCTGATTGGCTCCGAGCCCGAATGGGGGCGCGGCCAGGCGCGGAGCGGGGCGATGGCGGCGTTGCGGGCGCTGGTTGGGGTGAAGCGGGTCATAGACTATGCCGTGAAGGTGGGCGGGGCCCGGACGCCTGGGTCCCTGTCCCGGGGGGGGGGCACTCGGACGCCTGGGTCCCTGACCCGCGGGGGCACTCGGACGCCTGGGTCCCTGTCCCGCGGGGGGGCACTCGGACGCCTGGGTCCCTGTCCCGCGGGGGCACTCGGACGCCTGGGTCCCTGTCCCGGGGGGGCGGGGAGGCGCCCGGACGCCTGGGTCCCTGTCCCGGGGGGGCGGGGAGGCGCCCGGACGCCTGGGTCCCTGTTCCGGAGGGGCGGGGAGGCGCCCGGACGCCTGGGTCCCTGTTCCGGGGGGAGGGGGCACTCGGACGCCTGGGTCCCTGTCCCGCGGGGGCACTCGGACGCCTGGGTCCCTGTCCCGGGGGGGCGGGGAGGCGCCCGGACGCCTGGGTCCCTGTCCCGGGGGGGAGGGGGAGACACTCGGACGCCTGGGTCCCTGTCCCGGGGGGGAGGGGGAGACACTCGGACGCCTGGGTCCCTGTCCCGCGGGGGCGGGGGCACTCGGACGCCTGGGTCCCTGTCCCGCGGGGGCGGGGAGGCACTCGGACGCCTGGGTCCCTGTCCCGGGGGGGCACTCGGACTCCTGGGTTCCTCTCCCGGGGGGGCGGGAAGGCGCCCGGACGCCTTGGTCCCTGTCCCGCGGGGGCGGGGGGGGCACTCGGACGCCTGAGTCCCTGTCCCGCGGGGGCGGGGGGACACTCGGACGCCTGGGTCCCTGTCCCGGGGGGGGCGGGGAGGCGCCCGGACGCCTGGGTCCCTGTCCCGCGGGGGCGGGGAGCCACTCGGACGCCTGGGTCCCTGTCCCGGGGGGCGCCCGGACGCCTGGGTCCCTGTCCCGCGGGGGCGGGGGGGCACTCCGACGCCTGGGTCCCTGTCCCGCGGGGGCGGGGAGGCACTCGGACGCCTGGGTCCCTGTCCCGCGGGGGCGGGGAGGCACTCGGACGCCTGGGTCCCTGTCCCGGGGGGCGCCCGGACGCCTGGGTCCCGCGGTGACGCTCTGCCCCCCAGGTGCGGGTGCGGCCGGGCGGCGGGGTGGTGACGGACGGGGTGAAACACTCCATGAACCCCTTCTGCGAGATCGCGCTGGAGGAGGCGGTGCGGCTGCGGGAGCGGCGGCTGCTGCAGGAGATCGTGGTGGTCAGCTGCGGGCCGCAGCAGTGCCAGGTACCCCCTATAGACCCCCCCCGCCAGGTACCCCCTATAGACCCCCCCGCCAGGTACCCCCTATAGACCCCCCGCCCTGCTGCAGCCCCCCATAGACCCCCCTGCTAGGTACCCCCCATAGACCCCCCCGCCCTGCTGCAGCCCCCTATAGACCCCCCCGCCAGGTACCCCCTATAGACCCCCCCGCCCTGCTGCAGCCCCCCATAGACCCCCCTGCTAGGTACCCCCCATAGACCCCCCCCGCCCTGCTGCAGCCCCCCCATAGACCCCCCTGCTAGGTACCCCCCATAGACCCCCCCGCCCTGCTGCAGCCCCCCATAGACCCCCTGCCCTCCGAGAGCCCCCCCATAGACCCCCCGCCAGGTACCCCCCATAGACCCCCTGCCCTTCTACAGCCTCCCCATAGACCCCCTGCCCTCCTACAACCCCCCCATAGACCCCCCGCCAGGTACCCCCCATAGACCCCCTGCCCTTCTACAGCCCCCCATAGATCCCCCGCCAATTACTCCCCATAGACCCCCTGCCCTCCTACAACCCCCCCATAGACCCCCCCGCCAGGTACCCCCCATAGACCCCCCCGCCTTGCTGCAGCCCCCCATAGACCCCCTGCCCTCCTACAGCCCCCCCATAGACCCCCTGCCAGGTACCTCCCATAGACCCCCTGCCCTCCTACAACCCCCCCATAGACCCCCCGCCAGGTATCCCACATAGACCCCCTGCCCTCCTACAGCCCCCCCATAGACCCCCCCGCCAGGTACCTCCCATAGACCCCCCCGCCAGGTACCCCCTACAGACCCCCCCGCCCTGCTGCAGCCCCCCATAGACCCCCCTGCTAGGTACCCCCCATAGACCCCCTGCCAGATACCCTCCAGACCCCCCGCCCTCCTCCAGCCCCCCATAGACCCCCCGCCAGGTACCCCCCATAGACCCCCTGCCCTCCTACAACCCCCCCATAGACCCCCGCCAGGTACCCCACATAGACCCCCCCGCCCTGCTGCAGCCCCTCATAGACCCCCCCCACCAGGTACCCCCCATAGACCCCCTGCCCTCCTACAGCCCCCCTTGGCCCCCTCTCCAGGTACCCCCATAGACCCCCCCGCCGTGCTGCAGCCCCCCATAGACCCCCCCGCTGTGCTGCAGCCCCCCATAGACCCCCTGCCCTCCTACAGCCCCCCATAGACCCCCCTGCCAGGTACCCCCCATAGACCCCCCTGCCCTGTGCAAGCCCCCCATAGACCCCCCCGCCCTCCTACAGCCCCCCATAGACCCCCTGTGCCAGGTACCCCTCAGACCTCCCCACCCTCCTACAGCCCCCCATAGACTCCTCCGCCGGGTACCCCCCATAGACCCCCTGTCCTCCTACAGTCCCCCCATAGGCCCCCCACCGGGTACCTCATCACACCTCCCTGCCCTCCTACAGTCCCCCTAGACTCCCTCTGCCAGGTACCCCTCATAGACCCCCCGCCCTCCTACAGCCCCCCATACCGTCCCCCCACCAGGTACCCCCTCATAGATTCCCCGCCCTCCTACAGACTCTCCCTGCCAGGTACCACCCCCCATAGACCCACCCCCCCTCCTACAGTCCCCCCATAGATCCCTCCGCCATGTACTCCCCCCATAGAACCCCCCCACCAGGTACCCCCCCAGACTTCCCCGCCTTCCTACAGTCCTCCCATAGACCCCCCCGCCAGGTACCCCCATAAACCCCCTGCCCTCCTATAGCCCCTCCAGAGACCCCTCCGCCAGGTACCTCCCATAGCCCCCCTGCCCTCCTACAGCCCCTCCCTGCCAGGTACCAACCCTGTAAACCCCCGCCCTCCTACAGACTCCCTGCCAGGTACCCCCACAGAACCCCCATCCTTCTGTAGCCCACCCCACCATGTAACACCCCTACAGACCCCTTGCCCTCCTACAGCCCTTCCATAGACCCCTCCGCCAGGTATCCCCCATAGGCCCCCCGCCCTCCTACAGCCCCCCCATACACCCACATGCCAGGTACCCCCCCAAAACCCCCTGCCCTCCTATAGCCCCCCCATAGAGCCCTCCGCCAGGTATCCCTCATAGACCCCCTGCCCCCCCACAGATCTCCGCCCTCCTACAGACCCTCCCCGCCAGGTACCCCCCACAGAACCCCCATCCTCCTATAGTCCCCCCCACCATATACCGGTCCTACAGACCCCTTGCCCTCCCACAGCCCCCCATAGACCCCCCCACCAGGTACCCCCCATAGACCCCCCCGCCCTCCTACAGCCCCCCCATAGACCCCGCCACCAGGTACCCCCCAGACCCCTCTGCCAGGTACCCCCTCCAGACCTCCCCGCCCTCCTGTAGCCCCCCATAGAACCCCCGCCCTCCTACAGCCCCCCCATAGACCCCTCCGCCAGGTACCCCCCATAGACCCCTCATAGACCCTCCACCAGGTAACCCCCAGACCCATCTGCCAGGTACCCCCTCCAGATCTCCCTGCCCTCCTGCAGCCGCCCCATAGATCCCTCCACCAGGTACCCCCCATAGACCCCTCCGCCAGGTACCCCCCATAGACACCCTCACCAGATACTCCCCAGACCTCCCCACCCTCCCACAGCCCCCCATAGACCCCTCTTTCCAGGTACACCCCCCGCCCTCCTACACACACCCCCCGCCATGTACCACTCCCTGTAGACCCCCTGCCCTCCTACTGCCCCCCTGCTCCAACAGATACTTCCCCCCGGCCAGGTACCGCCACCCCACTCCTACAGAGCCCACCTGCCAGGTACCACCTGTCACGGAGTGTGGGGGGACACAGGGCCCTGCACCCCCACTTCCTGCGATTCACCGGGACTCTCAGCCAGCCAGTAAAGCTGCAGGTTTATTCAGACGACAGGAACACAGCCCGGAACAGGACCCTCCCCAGTTAGGTCCATCTTGGGGTCCCAGGAGCCCCACAGCCCCATTGGGGGGGTCAGAGCCCTGTCTGGGCTTCCCTCCATCCCCAGCCAGCTCCTGAAACCCCTCTCACTCCCCAGCGTCTCCTCCCCCCCCCTTGGTTCAGCTTCCCAGGCAGAGGGGTCCCCTGCCCCCCCCCCCCTCCCTGGGGTCTCAGTTACCTGCTCAGGTCTCCCCTCCCCAGTGCAGATCCTCCTCCCAGGCCAACCCCCCTCACTCAGCATTCACAGCCCCCAGTAAGAACTGGCCCACTTCCTCACATCGCCCCCCCCCGTGCTCCTACAGCCCCCCCCCCCCGGTGCCAGTACTGTCCTCCCCCTCTCCGGCAACATCCCCCCCCGGCTCCCCCTGACACCCCACTGCCTCCCTACAGCCCTCATCACCTCCCCCAAACCCCCCAGTGCCAGGTACCGCCCCCCCAAACCTCCTGACCCCCCCCCCCGCTCCTACAGCCCCCTCCCCCCCGGTGCCAGTACTGTCCTCCCCCTCTCCGGCAACATCCCCCCCCGGCTCCCCCTGACACCCCACTGCCTACAGCCCTCATCACCTCCCCCAAACCCCCCAGTGCCAGGTACCGCCCCCCAAGCCTCCTGACCCCGCCCCGCTCCTACAGACCCCTCTCCCTGTGCCAGGCACTGCCTCCCCAAGCTTGTATATACCCCCCGCCCTCCTACAGTCCCCCAGTGCCAGGTACCAGTCCCCCCTCCTCTGACAGCCTGCCCCCCCCCCCCCGGCTCATATAGACTCCTCTGCCTTCCTACAGCCCCCCCATCCCCTGGTGCCAGGTACTATGCCCTCCCCCGTGTTTCCTGACCCCCGGCCCATTCCGGATACCAGTCCCCAACCCCTGCTCCTCCTGACACCCCCCTCCCCCCCGGTGCCAGGTACTGTGCCCCCACCTCATTCCAGGTACCAGTCCCCCCCACTGCTCCTCCTGACGTATCCCCCCCCCAGGCCTCAGTCCCCAGTCCCATTTGCAGAGGGAGAGCCGCTGACCTGCCCCCTCTGGCTGGGCGGACCCTGGGGAGACAGCCCTGGGCTCGGGGACACATCTGGGGGAGCGTGTGTTGGGTGTTTCCTGCCCAGTTTGCCCCTGAATTCGAACTCCGCCCCCTGCAGGAGACCATCCGGACCGCGCTGGCCATGGGGGCTGACCGGGGGCTCCACGTAGAGATCCCAGCCCCCCAGTACGACAGTCTCGGCCCCTTCCAGGTGGCCAAGATCCTGGCAGTGCTGGCCAAGAAGGAGGGGGTCAGCCTGGTGCTGCTGGGCAAGCAGGTGAGTTCCCCTCCCCCGCTCTGCCCCACAGGCCCATTTACCTGGGTATCCCACCTCCTCCCCACCCCTCCCCACTCAGCCCTATGGGCCCATCTGCTCCGGTATCCCACCTCCTCCCTGCCCCCCACTCCTCCCCACAGGCCCATTTATCCAGGTATCCCACCTCCTCCCCACCCCTCCCTGCTCAGCCCCACGGGCCCATCTGCTCCGGTATCCCGCCCCCTAGTCCTCCCCGCTCTGCCCCACAGGCCCATTTACCTGGGTATCCCACCTCCTCCCCACCCCTCCCCACTCAGCCCTATGGGCCCATCTGCTCCGGTATCCCACCTCCTCCCTGCCCCCCACTCCTCCCCACAGGCCCATTTATCCAGGTATCCCACCTCCTCCCCACCCCTCCCTGCTCAGCCCCACGGGCCCATCTGCTCCGGTATCCCGCTCCCTAGTCCTCCCCGCTCTGCCCCACAGGCCTTTCTACTCCGGTATCTCACCTCCTCCCTGCCCCCCACTCCTCCCCGCTCTGCCCCACAGGCCCATTTACCCGGGTATCCCACCTCCTCCCCACCCCTCCCCGCTCAGCCCCACGGGCCCATCTGCTCCGGTATTCCACCTCCTCCCCTCCCCGCTCAGCCCCATGGGCCCATCTGCTCCGGTATCCCGCCCCCTACTCCTCCCCACTCTGGCCCATTGGCCTATCTACTCCCGTATCCCACCTCCTCCCTGCTTCCCATCCCTCCCCGCTCAGCCCCATGGGCCCATCTACTCCAGTATCCCCCCCCACTCCTCCCCACTCTGCCCCATGGGCCTATCTACTCCCGTATCCCACCTCCTCCCTGCCCCCCACTCCTCCCCGCTCAGCCCCACGGGCCCATCTATCCAGGTATCCTGCCCCCCACCCCTCCCCACTCTGGCCCACGGGCCCATCTACCCAGGTATCCTGCCTCCTCCCCGCTCCCCACCCCTCCCCATTCAGCCCCACGGGCCCATCTACCCTGATATCCCACCTCTTCCCTGCCCTCCACCCCTCCCCACTCCGGCCCATGGGGCCATCTACCCAGATATCCCACCTCCTCCCCGCTCCCCACCCCTCCCCATTCAGCCCCACGGGCCCATCTACCCCGATATCCTGCCTCCTCCCTGCCCCCCACCCCTCCCTGCTCTGCGCCACAGGCCCATCTACCCAGGTGTCCTGCCTCCTCCCCCATCTGTCCCTAGGGCCCATCTACCCAGGTATCCTGCCTTTTCCCTGCCTCCCACCCCTCCCTGCTCTGCCTCATTTGCCCATCTACCCTGGTATCCTGCCTTCACCCTGCCCCCCACCCCTCCCTGCTCACCCCCATGGGCTCATCTACTCCAGTATCCTGCCTCCTCCTTCATCTGTCCCATGGGCCCATCTACCCAGGTATCCTGGCTCCTCCCTGCCCCCCACTCCTCCCCGCCCTGCCCCACAGGCCCATTTACCCCAGTATCCTGCCTCCTCCCGCCTGCTGTGCCATCCCGGCTCGTGACACTGCTCCCTGCGGCAAGTGATGGGAAGGGCCCGTCCAGGGTGTGACTCGTTTTCTCCTTCCCAGGCCATCGACGACGACTGCAACCAGACGGGGCAGATGACTGCAGCACTGCTGGACTGGCCCCAGGTGGCTGCCCCCCTGGCGGGGGGGTCCTGGCAGCAGGGGGTTCTGGAAGCTGTGGGGCGGGAGGAGGATCCCAGCCTGGGGAGGGGCAGGGGGTTGGATCCTGGCAATGGTGGGTTCTGGGAGCTGCTGGGGAGGAGCGGTGGTGTCAGATCCTGGCAGCAGGGGGCTCTAGGCGCTGCTGTGGGGGGGCTGAGAGTGGCGGATTCTGGAGCTGCAGATCCCAGCAGCAGGGGTCTCTGGGAGCTGGGGGGGGTGTCAGATCCTGGCAGCAGGGGGTCCTGAGAGCTGTGGGGGGCGAGCGGGGAGGATCCCAGCAGCGGGGGGCTCTGGGAGCCACGGGGGGGTGTGTGGAAATCCCAGCAGCAGGGGGCTCTGGGAGCTGGGGGGGGGTGTCAGATCCTGGCAGCAGGGGGGTTCTGAGAGCTGTGGAGGGCGAGGTGGGAGGATCACAGCAGCAGGGGGCTCTGGTAGCTGCAGCGGGGGTGGTATCTTGGTAGTGGGGGCTGGGGGGGGTCTGAAAGCTGCGGGGGTGGATCCTGGGAGTGGTGGGTTCTGGGAGCTGTGTGTGGGGGGAGGATCCCAGCAGCGGGGGGCTGTGGGAGTCGTGGGGGGGGGGAGAATCCCAGCAGGGAGAGGCTCTGGGAGCTGTGTGTGTGGGGGAGGATCACAGCAGCAGGGGGCTCTGGGAGCTGCTGGGGTTGGGGGTAGGATCCTGGTGGGGGGGGGGTCTGGAAGCTGTGGGGGGGGTCAGATCCTGGCAGTGGGGCGGGTCTCGGAGCTGTGTGCGGGGGGGGGGGAGGGAATCCCAGCAATGGGGAGCTGTGGGAGCGGGAAATTCCAGCATGGGGAGGGGCTCTGGGAGCTGGGGCGGGGGTGTCAGATCCTGGCAACAGGGGGCTCTAGGAGCTGCTGGTGGGGGGGCTGAGAGTGGTGGATTCTGGAGCTGCGGTGGGGGGAGGATCCCAGCAGCAGGGGTCTCTGGGAGCTGGGGGTGGGTGTCAGATCCTGGCAGCAGGGGGTCCTGAGAGCTGCAGGGGGGGGAGGATCCCAGCAGCAGGGGGCTCTGGGAGCTGGGGGGGGTGTCAGATCCTAGCAGCAGGGGGCACTAGGAGCTGCTGTGGGGGGGGGCTGAGAGTGGTGGATTCTGGGCTCTGCGGCGGGGGGTCGGATCCCAGCAGCAGGGGTCTCTGGGAGCTGGGGGGGGGTGTCAGATCCTGGCAGCAGGGGGGTTCTGAGAGCTGCAGAGGGGGAGGGGGGAGGATCCCAGCAGCAAGGGTCTCTGGGAGCTGCGGGGGCATGGGGGGGTTGGATCCCGGGAGTGGTGGGTTCTGGGAGCCGTGGGGTGAGGGGGATCCCAGCAGCGGGGGGGCTCTGGTAGCTGTGGCCGGGGGGTTGGATCCTGGCAGCGCGGGAGCTCTGGGAGCTGTGTGTGGGGGGTCAGATCCTGGCAGTGGGGGTGGGGTCTGGGAACTGCAATGGGGGGGGGGGTTTGGATCCAGGCAGCGGGGGGCTGTGGGCGCCGTGGGGGGGGAAGAATCCCAGCAGTGAGAGGATCTGGAAGCTGTGTGTGGGGAGGAGGATCCCAGCAACAGGGGGTTAGTATCCTGGTGGGGGGGGTTGGATCCAGGCAGTGGGGGTTGTGGGAGCCACGAGGGGGAGGGTAGTATCCTGGCCGGGGGTGGGGGGTTGGATCTTGGCAGCAGGGGGGTTCTGAGAGCTGTGGGGGTGGGAGGGGGGAGGATCCCAGCAGTGGGGGGCTCTGAGACCTGTGTGGGGGAGGATCCCAGCAGCAAGGGTCTCTGGGAGCTGTGGGGGTGTGGGGGGGTTGGATCCTGGGAGTGGTGGGTTCTGGTGGTGGGTTCTGGGAGCCGTGGGGTGAGGGGGATCCCAGCAGCGGGGGGCTCTGGTAGCTGTGGCCGGGGGGTTGGATCCTGGCAGCACGGGAGCTCTGGGAGCTGTGTGTGGGGGGTCAGATCCTGGCAGTGGGGGTGGGGTCTGGGAGCTGCAATGGGGGGGTTGGATCCAGGCAGCGGGGGGCTGTGGGAGCCGTGGGGGGGGGGAGAATCCCAGCAGTGAGAGGCTCTGCGAGCTGTGTGTGGGGAGGAGGATCCCAGCAGCAGGGGGTTGTGGGAGCTGTGGGGGTTGGGGATAGTATCCTGGTGGGGGGGGTTGGATCCAGGCAGCGGGGGTTGTGGGAGCCACAAGGGGGAGGGTAGTATCCTGGCCGGGGGGGGGGGGGAGTTGGATCCTGGCAGCGGGGGGGTTCTGAGGTGCTGGGGGAGGGGGCGGATCCCCGCAGTGTAGGGTTCTAGGGGCTGGGGGCGAAGGCTCCTGGACGGGGGGGGGGGTACTGGGTGATGGCTGCTAACCCCACCTCCCCCCCGTGCCCTGCAGGGGACCTTCGCCTCCGCGCTGGCGCTGGAGGGGGAGCAGCTGATGGTGGAGCGGGAGGTCGACGGGGGCCTGGAGAGCATCCGGCTCAGGCTGCCGGCCGTGGTGACGGCCGACCTGCGGCTCAACGAGCCCCGTTACGCCACCCTGCCCAACATCATGGTGAGGGGGGGGCTGCTTATACTGGGACCCCTCCCCCGGCTCAGAGACACAGCCACCTCGGGGGTGGGGACCCTTCCCCGGGGTGCAACCTGGCAGTAGGGTACGGCTGAGCCCCCTTTCCCTCTCCGCCTGGGCTGTCTCACCACAAACCCCTCCGGGCGCTGGCATCACTCGGCCGCCAGCAGGTGGCGCCCCACACCCAGCCAGGCTGCGGGAATGCACCCAGGGAAAGGCCCCGGCCTGGCACCCCACAGCTGTACCCGCCGGCCCCGGGCGGCCGCCTGACCAGTGTAAGTTCATCACCCAGCCAGCACCACCCTCGGTGCGGACAGGACACGTGCCAGCCTTCGCCAGAGGTTTCCTGAGTGCCCTGTTTTAGGGAAAGCTCAGAGGCAACTGACCCCTGCAAGCTGGATGGTCCGTGCTTGGTCGCCATCAAAGGGCAGAGAAAAGAGAAGCTAAAGGCCCAATGTCAGTCCGACACTCTCTCACACTGGGCAGGGTTGAGATCTGCCACTCTCTGACCCCACTGCACGTTGCCGGCCGTAACACGCCGGTTTCCCTCCGATACCAGGACCAGGCTCCTCGGCTGAAGTTTTCTCTTCCCCAGCGCACTGGGTGCTGCCAGCGTAGGTGGGGGAGGAGAGAGGCCGAGGCAGGAGGCCGCTGTCCCCTGGTGTATCCCCTCAGGCCATGTGCCTGGCAGCCGCGCACCCTGATGGGACTCCTGGGTTCTGTCCCAGCTCTCAGAGGGAGTGGGGTCTAGTGGTTAGAGCAGCGGGGGCTGGGAGCCAGGACTTCTGGTTCTGTCCCAGCTCTGGAGGGGGGTGGGAGCCTGGACTCCTGGGTTCCACACCTGGGTCTATCCCCAGAAAGCCAAGAAGAAGAAGATTGAGGTGCTGAAGCCGTCGGACCTGGGGGTCGATCTCTCCTCCCGGCTGGCCGTGGAGCGCGTGGAAGAGCCGCCCCAGCGCCAGGCCGGCGTCAAGGTGGAGACAGTGGATGACCTCGTGGGCAAGCTGAAGGAGGGGGGCCTGATCTGAGCCCCCAGCTGGTGAGTGCGGCCCCTGCCCCAGCTCTCCCCTTGCAGATGCTGACAGTACTGGGGAGAGAACCCAGGAGTCCAGGCTCTCTCCCCTTCTCCCCCGCCCCCCCTGGCCTCTAATCACTAGCGAACCCAGGAATCCTGATATCCAGCCCCTGCTCTCCCAGCTCTGCTGTAACCACTAGTCACTCCCCTCCCAGAACTGGACTCCCCTCCCAGAGCTGGGGAGGGAACCCAGGAATCCTGGCTGCTAACACGCCCCCCCCCCAACCCCTGGAGTCCCCCCGCCCCACACTGATCTCTCTGTGGCTTGTTTCTCTTCCAGCCCCTCCTGGAGCCGCTGTGCCCAGTTCTCCTGCTGCTGTGATGGGCGGTGCCCCTGGGGGTCCCCGGGACCTGGCACTGCCCCCCATGATTGTAACCATGCTGCCTTCCGGCCCCGCTGGCTGTCCCTGAGCCGCTGCTCCGTCAGCCCTGGGGCTCGGGACCCATAAACCCCGCTGGGTCTTTGGAGAGTCGCTGTCCGTCTGTCCTTCATCTGTCCCAGCCGCGCCTGCGAGGGGCCTGGCTCTGGGGGGCTGCCCAGGGCTGAGGGTGGGGTTGGGATTATGGGCAATGTGGGGGTGGGGTTTATTGTAGGCTGGGTGTGGCTTGGGAAGACGGGGGGGCTTAGTGGGGAAGAGGAGGGGGCTGCAGATAATGGGGGGAATGGTAGGGGTGGGGTTTATTGTAGGAGTGGGATGGGGTGGATGGCGGCCTAGGGGTGGCAGTCGGGGGTGTTACTGGAGGAATGATGCCCAGGAGCTGCTGCAGGGCCCCCCAGGGAGACCCGGCCGGACGGGGGCCTCTCACTGGTGCTGGGATCAATCCGCGCTGGGCTTGGCCAAGCAGCTCCTCCCCCGGCTCCCACCCCATGAGCTGGGGCCCAGTGGAGGAGAAGCTGAGGAGGCGGAGCCTGCTGTTCCCCTGGGGAACTCCCTGCCCCTGGATGCCCCTGGGCTGTCTGCAGAGTTCGGCCCGACCAGGCTGTGAATGTTCATCCTGCTGGTGGGGCAGAGGCCCTGGGGGGCAGGGAGAGAGGAGCCCCCGGCCGCACAGCCTGGTTCCCACACCATCCTCTGCCACAGCTGGCCCAGGTCAGTGCCCATCCGTCTGGAGACGGGTCTC
This sequence comes from Gopherus evgoodei, assembly GCF_007399415.2. NCBI lineage: Eukaryota > Metazoa > Chordata > Testudines > Testudinidae > Gopherus > Gopherus evgoodei. The sequence goes on from NW_022059983.1 coordinate 5,440,780, forward strand.
GGCTCCTCCAGCCGCCCCCCCACACCCCCCCCCCGTGCCCCATCCCGGCTCTGGGCCCCTGCTGGCTGCAGCCCAGCCTGGGGGGTGGGGACTTTCAAAATGGGTTCATCAAATCAGTGCCCAGGATGGGGGGAGGATCCCCCCAATCTGCTGTGAAAAGGGGGGTTTGGGGTGTCCCAGCAGGCAGGGGCTGGCATGCGGGGGGTGTCCTTGCAGGGCAAGGGAGGGGGGAGGAGGTTTTGGGTGCGAACGGCCCCCATTGCCCCTTGAGCTGGGCCCCCTGCTGCGGGTGGGGGAGGGTGTCTGGGAGTCCATCTGCTTCCAAGCCGAAGTGCTGGTCACACATCTCCCCCCCAATTTCCCCTGCTGTGCATTCGGGGTGGGCCCTGCCGCAGGGGGCCGGCCTGGCTGATGCACAGATGCAGCCACCTCTGGGCTGGAGCAGCCGCATATAACGCTGCAGGGGGACAGTTTGCTCAGGTGCTGCTGGTTTTGGGCGCGGGGGGGTGGGCAGTGGAGGAGCACAGAAGTGATGATGCTTGTGGCTAATTACACCAGCTTCCCCCCCCCCCCCGGAGCTATTGCTAGAAAGGTCCCGACCCCACCCAGGCAGCCTCTCCCCACCCCACCGGCTGAACCGGTTCCCCGCCCGCATCGCCGGGAGAACTGAGCCTTTGTCCGCCGCCCCCCCGCCCCGTGTTTGTGTCCCGGCTCCTCCCCCCCCCCGCCCTGTCATGGCCGGCAGGTGCCCGGACACCTGGGCCGGCGCCGCCCGGCTCCTGCTGCTACTGCTGGGTGAGTCCGGGGGGTCCTGCCGGGGGCGGGTCCAGGGGGGCCCGGGACCTGCGGGGGGGCGCGGTCCCGAAAAAGTCACCGGGACAGACTCGCTCAGGGAAGATTCACCGGAGCCTCCAGGGCACCCGGGGACCTGCCCCCCCCTCCGCCCCGTACTGACCCCCCCCCCCACGGGGCGAGGGGTTCGGTGCCCCCGGAGTTGGGGCAGGGGGAGGAAACGGTTCGGGAGAGAAGCCAGGATTTCTGACTCTTACCCCTCCCCCAGCCCAGAGAACCCAGGAGTCCTAGCTCCCTATCCCCCACCCACACCCTTCCCCCGGCCCATAGAACCCTGGAGTCTTGGCTCCGCCCCCCCAGTAGACCCCTCCCCCAGAGAACCCAGGAGTCCTGACTTCCCCCCCTCACTAGACCCCCCCCAGAGAACCCAGGAGTCCTAGCTCCCTATCCCCCACCCCCACCCCCACCCTTCCCCCGGCCCATAGAACCCTGGAGTCTTGGCTCCGTCCCCCCAAGTAGACCCCGCCCCCCAGAGAACCCAGGAGTCCTGACTTCTCCCCCTCACTAGACCCCCCCCAGAGAACCTAGGAGTCCTGGCTCCCAGCTCCCCCACCCCCACCCTTTCCCTGGCCCATAGAACCCTGAAGTCTTGGCTCCGCCCCCCCAGTAGACCCCTCCCCCAGAGAACCCAGGAGTCCTGGTTCCCAGCCCCCCCCCCTTAGACCCACCCTCCAGAGAACCCAGGAGTCCAGGCTTCTAGCCACCCCCCCCCCCACTGTAACCACTAAATCCCCCTCCCCTCCCACAGCAGCAGGCCCCATTTGACCCCCCAGGGTCCCGATGAATCAGAGTTGCTGCAAGCGCCCCCTGCCCGGTGGGCTCAGACACACCCCGCATCTGCCGGGGCCTCTTGCGCCACCCCCCCCACCCCCTGCAGCCTCTGGGCCCAGGCCCGGCCCATGGCCAGCCTGCAATGGCTGGGCTGCTTCCAGGGGATGGTAGGGACAGCTCATCCAGTGTGGAGATGCGGCCACCTCTGGGGCGGGGCACCTGGGGAACAGCCGCATATAACACCACATGGGGGACAGCTCCCTGGGCACAGAGCTGCAGCTGCCTCTGGGGTGGGGCAGCTGGGGAACAGCTGCATATAACATGGGGACGGCTCCCCTGGCACAGAGCTGCAGCTGCCTCTAGGGCGGGGCAGCTGGGGAACAGCCACATATAACATGGGGACGGCTCCCCTGGCACAGAGCTGCAGCTGCCTCTGAGGTGGGGCAGCTGGGGAACAGCTGCATATAAGGCCACTCGGGCACAGCTCACTAGAGTTGAGGCGGGAGAGGAGGATCCCGTGTTAAATCCAGGCACAGGAGGGATTCAGCAGCAGGAAATCACCCTCCTTGGCTATTACCAAATCACTAGGGCCAATGCACAGGGGCCTAATGGCTGCGAAGGAACCAGGCGGCGGGTCGGGAGTGAGGGGCACCGGCAGAGCTGGGGGGTGGGGAGCCCAGGGCTGGGCTGACGGGTGGCTGTGGGTCGGGAGTGAGGGGCACCGGCAGAGCTGTAGGGAGCCCAGGGCTGGGCTAGCAGGGGCTGCGGGTTGGGAGTGAGGGGCACCGGCAGAGCTGGGATCAGGGGAGGCCGGAGCTGAGTTGGCAGGGGCTGCAGGTTGGGGGTGGGGAGCTCAGGGCTGGGCTAGCAGTGGCTGCGGGTCGGGAGTGAGGGGCACCGGCAGAGCTGGGGGGTGAGGGGAGCCCAGGGCTGGGCTAGCAGGGGGCTGCGGGTCGGGAGTGAGGGGCACTGGCAGAGCTGGGGGGTGGGGTGGGGAGCCCAGGGCTGGGCTAGCGGGGGGCTGCGGGTCGGGAGTGAGGGGCACCAGCAGAGCTGGGGGGTGGGGGAAGCCCAGGGCTGGGCTAGCAGGGGGCTGCGGTTCAGGAGTGAGGGGCACCGGCAGAGCTGGGGGGTGGGGGGAGCCCAGGGCTGGGCTATCAGGGGGCTGCGGGTCAGGAGTGAGGGGCATCGGCAGAGCTCAATCTGGGCCATTTTCGTCGCGATGACCCTGGCGGCCGGTTCTTGACCTGGATTCTGCAGCCTCCAGCCCAGCCCTGAGCTCCCCCGAGCCCTGCTGGTGCCCCTCACTCCCGACCCGCAGCCCCCTGCTACACCAGCTGCTCTGCCCCTGCCCCCCCAGTGTTCTGCCAATACCCATCAGGCCTGGCTCTGGGAGGGGAGTGGGATCTAGTGGTTAGAGCAGGGGAAGCTGGGAGCCCGGACTCCTGGGTTCTATTCCTCCATTGCCACTGGCTGCCTGTAGCTCGCTCGCATGTGGGGTGGGGGTTGTGGGGTGGGGTGGGATATATGTGGGGATCTGAGCGGCTAGTTAGCCGGTCTGGGCGGCTACAGCGGGTGGGGGGTGACTGACAGAGGAGAGGATCCAGTCTCTGTGTTGGGGGTGAGGGGTCTGGACCAGCCCCTTGGGCAGGCGGCGGGGGAAGGCAAAGGCTCCCTGGGACCCCTGGCTAGGAGTGGGGGGTGGAACCGAGCCCAGAACTAATCAGCCTCCCTCTGCCCCCCCCCAGGCCCTGTGCTTCCCTTCCCCCTCCAGCTGCCCCTCGGCCCCCTGGCGGTGCTGCTGGGGGGGGACCTCTCAATCCCGCTCTCCTACCCCCCGACCCAGCCACCCCCCAGAATTGTGTGGCAGAGGAACCTGACGGCGCTGGCAGACGGACGCCTGGGTCCCAACGGCTCGGTGACCGTGGCCTCGGCCTACCAGGACCGGCTCAGCGTGGACCCCCAAGGGGGGGCGCTCACCATCTCCCCCGTGGTCCTGCAGGATGCTGGCCCCTACACGGTTGAGGTCTTCCCACTGGGGGGCCAGGTGTGGAGGGGGGACGTCCAGGTGGAGGTGTACGGTAAGTGGGGGCGGCCCTGACGCCTGGGTTCTATGCTGAGCCCTGGGAGAGGAGTGGGGTTTAGTGGTTGGAGTGGGGGGTGGAGGGGGAGCTGGGAGCCAGGACACCTGGGTTCTCTCCCCTCTGGGAGGGTGTGGAGGGGGAGGTCTAGTGGATAGAGCAGAGGTGGGGGGCTGGGAGCCAGGACGCCTGGGTTCTCTCCCCTCTGGGAGAGCGGAGGGGGGGGTTGGGGGGGGTCTAGTGGATAGAGAAGAGGAGGGAGGGGCTGGGACCCAGGACTCCTTGGTTCTCTCCCCTCTGGCAGGGCCGAGGGCAGGGAGGTCTAGTGGATAAAGCAGGGGAGGGGAGGAGGGGGCTGGGAGCCAGGACATTTGGGTTCTCTCCCCTCTGGGAGGGCGGAGGGTGGTGTTGGTCTAGTGGATATAGAAGAGGCAGGAGGGGTTTGGAGTCAGGACTCCTGGGTTCTCTCCCCATGCCTGCTTCCCCCCTGCAGAGCTGGTAGGGAAGGTCTCTGTGACGCCCCCGTCCCTGGCGGTGAGCGAAGGCATCGGGTCAGCGGCTCTCACCTGCGCCCCCGTGCGGGGCACCGTCACCTGGACCAGGAATGGGCAACGCCTGGATCCGAACACCCGGTACCGGGTCTCGGCTGGGACCCTCCAGATCAGCCGGCCTGACCGGAACGACAGCGGCACCTACAACTGCACCGTGTCCAACCCATTCAGCACCGGCGCCGGCACCGCCCACATACGGGTCTATTGTGAGTGCAGGCCGGACACCGGGGTAGATGGGCCTGAGCCAGGCCAGAAATGTGGGGAGGGGGGCGGCCTGGGCCCATCTGGGGCAGGGAGCCAGGACACCTGGGTTCTCTCCCCTCTGCGAGGGTGTGGAGGGGAGGTCTAGTAGATAGAGCAGGGGCGGTGGGGGGCTGGGAGCCAGGACACTTGGGTTCTCTCCCCTCTGGGAGGGTGTGGAGGGGAGGTCTAGTGGATAGAGCAGAGGTGGGGTGCTGGGAGCCAGGACACCTGGGTTCTCTCCCCTCTGGGAGGGTGTGGAGGGGAGGTCTAGTGGATAGAGCAGAGGTGGGGTGCTGGGAGCCAGGACACCTGGGTTCTCTCCCCTCTGGGAGGGCGGGAGGTGGGGGGGGTCTAGTGGATAGAGAAGAGGTAGGAGGGGTTGGGAGCCAGGACTCCTGGGCTCTCTCCCCTCTGGGAGGGTGTGGGGGGGAGGTCTAATGGATAGAGCAGAGGTGGGGTGCTGGGAGCCAGGACTCCTGGGTTCTCTCCCCTCTGGGAGCGTGCGGGGGGGAGGTCCCCCTGAGCCGACCTTGGCTGCCTGGGCCAAGAGGGGAGCAGGGGAGACCAGACTCGCTCCCCCGGTTCTGACTCGGTTCTGGTTCCCTTCCCAGATGGGCCGGAGCCCCCCACGATCAGCCTCTCATCGGACGGGGACCCAGAGCCCCGGCGCTACGTCCGGGTGAACAGCACGGTGACGCTGGCCTGCCGGGCCCCCTCGGACCCCCCTGCCCAGATCTACTGGAGCCTGGCCGACGCCAGCGACCCCCTGGTCCCGGCCCAGCCGGACCTGACGCTGCCCCGGGTGCAGCTCAGCCAGGCCGGGCTGTACTCCTGCCTCGCCAGCAACCCGCAAACCCAGCGCCAGCTCCGCGCCACCCTGATCCTCACCGTCACCCGTGGGTGCCTCCGGGCCCTTCCTCTCTAGAGGGCGCCAGCTCATGTCTGTTCCCAGGGTCGGGGCGGGCTGGCTCAGGGCGGCAGGGAATGGGGCACAGGGCTTTCCCTGCTAGGGGGTGCTGGGTTCCCAGCCAGCCCCAAGGCAGGGGATTGGCTAGCTTGGGGGCGGGTAATGGGGCATGGGGCTTTCCCCGCTAGAGGGCGCTGGGTTCCCAGCCAGCTCCAGGGCAGGGGATTGGCTGGCTCAGGGGGGTGGGGAATGGGGCATGGGGCTTTCCCTGCTAGGGGGCGCTGGGTTCCCAGCCAGCCCCAGGGCAGAGGATTGGCAGTCTCGGGCGTGGGGGAGGGGCTACGGGCTGATCTGTTTCTCTCCCCCCTCCAGAGATCCCCCCTGGATCCCCCTTCTGCTCCCTGGACTCGGTGGCCAATGGCACGGCCCTTCGCTTCCTCTGCTCGTGGCCAGGGGGCTCCCCGGCTCCCAGCCTGAGTCTGCAGGGGTTGCCAGGGGGTGCGGAGGAAGGGGTCGGTTCCACCCTCGAGCAGACCCTGAGCTCCCCCCAGCCCGCCCTCAGTGGTACCCCGGTCACCTGCCTGGGGAGACACCTCGCTGCTGAGGGGAACTGCAGCATGACACCCGGTGAGACCCCAGCCCCAGCGCCGGGGTGCAGTACCGGCTTCGGCCACCAGGGGCAGCACTGGGCTTGGGCACTGACCCTAATTCTAGGGAGGGGCAGGGGGTCCCTGCCACGTGGGCAGGGCGTGGGCCATGTCGGCAGAGTTGATGTCCAATAGATGGGCGGGACAGGAGGAGTGAATGCAGGAGAGAGGCCCTGATGTCCAGTGGGTGGGGCATGTATCGAGTGGGCGGGGCTAGCATCCAGTGGGTTTGGCCTGGAGTATGAGGGTGGAGCTAAAGTCCAGCTGGTGGAGGCAGGACCAGGACACTGTGGATGGGGCCAGCATCCAGGGGGAGGGGCCAGCATACTATGGGAGGAGCTAGTATCCAGGGGGAGGGACCAGGATACCATGGGAAGAGCTAGTATCCAGGGGGAGGGACCAGGATACCATGGGAGGAGTTAGTATCCAGGGGGAGGGGCCAGGATACCATGGGAGGAGCTAGTATCCAGGGGGAGGGGCCAGGATACCATGGGAAAAGCTAGTATCCAGGGGGAGGGGCCAGGACACTATGGGAGGAGCTAGTATCCAGGGGGAGGGACCAGGATACCATGGGAAGAGCTAGAATCCGGGGGGAAGGGTCAGGATACCATGGGAAGAGCTAGTATCTGGGGGGAGGGGCCAGGATACCATGGAAAGAGCTAGTACCAAGGGGGAGAGGCCAGGACACTATGGGAGGAGCTAGTATCTGGGGGAGGGGCCAGGATACCATGGGAGGAGCTAGTATCCAGGGGGAGGGGCCAGGATACCATGGGAAGAGCTAGTACCCAGGGGGAAGGGCCAGGACACTATGGGAGGAGCTAGTATCCAGGGGGAGGGGCCAGAATACCATGGGAAGAGCTAGTATCCAAGGGGAGGGGCCAGAATACCATGGGAGGAGCTAGTATCCAGGGGGAGGGGCCAGGATACCATGGGAGGAGCTAGTATCCAAGGGGGAGGGGCCAGGATACCATGGGAGGAGCTAGTATCCAGGGGGACGGGCCAGGACACTATGGGAGGAGCTAGTATCCAGGGGGAGGGGCCAGGATACCATGGGAGGAGCTAGTTTCCGGGGGAAGGGGCCAGGATTCTGCAGGTGGGGCTACCCCCAAGGGGGAAGGGCCTGGACGATGGGGTGGGGTTAACAGCTGGCAACTCCACCCAAATCAACTCCCCAACTCCCCTCCCCCCCCCCAGAAGCCCCCTCGGGGGTCTCTCTCTCATTCCAGGCCTCCCTGGACCCCGGGGACACTGTCCTGCTGGATCTGGAGTGCCGGGGCACCTACCGGCCTGTGGAAATCGCCTGGGCCCGGGACGGGGCGCCGCTGGGTCCGGGCGGGCGGTACCGGGTCAGCGCCGACGGGGCCCGACTCACCATCAGCAACTTCACGGCCCCGCAGGACCTGGGGGGCTACTCGGTGCGGTGCCAGAACCCGCTGGGCTCCCAGGAGAGTAACCTCACGCTGACGGGTGAGAACCCAGGAGTCCTGGCTCCCAACCCCCCCGCCACTAGACCCCACTCCCTTCCCCGAGCTGCGGATGGAGCCCAGGAGTCCTGTCCCCACAGATCTCCCCTGCCCCTCTAACCCTCCCTCCTCCCTGCAGGTCCGTCTGTCTCCGGCTGGACCCTGGTGCGTGGTTCGGAGCCCGGCTCGGCCCGGCTGAGCTGGGCAGTGCCAGAGGGCTCCGTGGTCACTGGGTTCTTGATCCAGCTCCAGGGGCCCCCCGGGGGCCGAGCAGCTGGGGAGTGGCAGACGCTGCAGACGCTAGGGGGTGCCACTCGCTCCAGCACCGTGGGGGGGCTCCAGCCCCACACCTCCTATTCCTTCCGGCTGCTGCCCCTGCTGGGAACCCAGGCTGGGGAACCCAGCCACACGCAGATGCTTTTGCCAAGTGAGTATGGGAGGCTGGGAGCCAGGACTCCTGGGTTCTCTTTCCAGCTCTGGGAGGAGAGTGGGGTCTAGTGGTTAGAGCAGAGGGGCTGGGAGCCCGGACTCCTGGGTTTTATCCCCAGCTCTGGAAGGGGAGGGGGGAGTCTGGTGGTTAGGGGGAGCTGGGAGCCCAGACTCCTGGGTTCTTTCTGTCCCCCTTCTCTCTTTGCAGCCTCTACCCTGAGCCCCGGCGCCATCGCGGGCATCGTGTTGGGCTCGATCCTGGCCATGATCCTGCTCCTTGCCCTCCTCGTGCTCCTGATCTGGTTCCTCCGGGCGCGATGGGGTGAGTCCAAAGCCGGGGTCCCCCCACCCCCAGAGCTTCCCGGGAAGGAGGTCTGGGGGCAGGATACTCTGCTCTCGGCCAATCAGATGCAAGGGTAGAATTGCTACCCTGGTCCCAGCCAATGGAAGGGAGGGCTGATCTTATCCAATCAAATGCAAGTGGGGATGGGGTTGCTAAAATATGTGCTGACCAATCAGATGCAGGGATGGTCATTGAGCTGTTTCTAGCCAATCAGATGCAAAGGGGGGGTCACTGTTTGTTGGCTAATTAGTTGCAAGGGGCAGAGTCAATGAGATGTTGTCCAATCACAGCCAAAAGTCGGAATTGGTCTCCTGTTCTCAGCCAATCAGATGCCAGGATGGGCTCAGTGGCCTTCTACTGCCCAATCAAGAAGGGGCCATTGTCATTGGCCAGTGAGTGCCAAAGGATCATGCTGCCATTAACCAATCCAACTGCACTGGCTCTGGTATTATCCAATTGGAGTTCGGGAGGGCGGGAGACATGGGGCTTTGGGCACCATCCCGTCAGAATTCACTGTTTCAATTGGGGAAGGAGGGGGCGGGTGCCCTGACACCAGCCTATGAGAAGCAAGGGAATCAATCAGTGGTCTTACCATCAGCCAATGAGAATTGGGTGTTCCTGGCACCAGCCAATCAGGCTCCTTTTCTCCATCCTAGGAAAGAGGGAGAAGATGCCCCTGACCCCGCCCAGGACCCGCCAGCATTACCTTCCCCGTCAGGTGAGTGCGAGGGGGCGGGGCCAGATGGGGCGGGGCCTAGCGCTGGGTTCTGCTGCGGATGGCTGGTCCATGCCTCAGTTTCCCCATCCTGAAGCGGGACGCTGATGACGTGTCGCTCTGTTCCAGTTCCCAAACGGGAGAGAGTCCGACCCCGTCGAGCCCCCGGCCCCACCCTCCCGGGCATCTTCGCGCTGCTCCTGGGGGGATGGCGACCTGTCCTCCATCAGCTACGAGGAGCATCTGCGCATCCACGGCCCCCCTGCAGCCTGGGTAAGTGCCCTCCCCCTGCAGCATGGTGCCCTCTGCTCAACCCTCGCCCATCCCCCCCAGCACCCTGCTGCCCCCCCTTTGCAGCACGGCACCCCCTGCTGCTCCCCAGAGCCCTGACTGCCAGGGGAGAACCCCTACCCTGCCCCCTGGCTACATCTCTCATTCGCCCTCCTCTTCCCAGCCCAGGCGCCCTGGAGATGGCAGGGGCCCTGGGCTCCCATCTCTGGCCAGTTCGCAGGGCCCCAGGACAGCGCGCAGCGCCACACGTGTATGACTGGCATGGGAGAGCCAGCGTGGGAGCCAGGCGTCCGGGAGAGCCTTACAGGGGACTGAGTGCCAGCAATGAACCCAGGCGTCCGGGAGGCATCGATAGAATGGACTGAGCCTGCATAGGACGAGGCTCCGTGGGCCCCCCTCCCGCCCTGAGTGTCCCGTGGTCCTGTGCTAGCCCCCCAACCTCCCCAGAACTGACTATGGGACTAGGATGGGTCCACATGCTTCTGCTGGGAGAAAGAGACTGGCCAGGAGGGGGTGGAACTTCCTGTTTTCTTAGTGAACTTGGGGAGAGGGTGGGACTTCCTGTTTTTGCAAATTATCTCAGTTTATACATGGCTCTGATTAGATCTCTGGAGAGAGAGAGGGGGAGAGTTACATATGTCTGTGCCTGCCTCTCCCATCCCCATCCACACCTCTTGGTCCACCCATTCCTCCATCCATTAATCCTTCCATCCATCTCCGTCCACATCCATCCATCCCCATACATAGCCCTCTATCTTTCCATCCATCCCATCCTTCCTCCCTCCATCCCCATACACAGCCCTCTATCTTTCCATCCATCCATCTTTCCTCCCTCTCTCCATCCATCCCCATCCACATATCCCCATATACAGCCCTCTATCCTTCCTTTCATCCATCCATCTATCCATCCACATTCGTCCTTCCTTCGATCCATCTCCATCCACAGCCTGTGTTTTGGCAGAAGGTGCCATTGCTACAGGTGATAACAGAGCGATTTATATTTTTAATAACGTGTTTTTGGAACTTTTCTTGTCATCCAACCCCTCCCGCTGCTGCCTGTGGCGGAGGCTGGTGTCTGCTGAATACCTAGACCAGCCTGAATCCACAGGGAAAGACTTGGCATTGGAGCACATTTTCTTTTAAACATGATTAACCTGTGGAACTCCCTCCCCCATGATCTGAAGGTCAGGGAGAGCCTGGAAGCTGCCCCTGGAGAGGGGACGAGTCCTGCTGTGTGTTTTCCTGGCTGCAGCCCATGCTGACCCCCCTCATCTCAGCCCCTCCCACCAGGGTCCCCCAGGCCCCAGCTTGCTGCACCCCCCCCCACACGGACAGCCTGCCCCCTCCAGACTGTTGGACCATGGATTTGAATCATGGCCCCAGCGCTGGCCTGTGTGGGGCCCCAGGCATGGGTGGGGGGCAGCCCCCAGGCTGGCTGATCCATGGGGCGGAAGGGAGGGTAACAAACCAGGACAGGCCAGGGAAAAGAGAAGACCCTAAGTAGGAGGTGGGATGGCAGGGGGCTGCAGGTCGGGATGGAGGGGCACCAGATGGGGTGGGGCAAGAGTGGGATACGGTATCTGTGCACATAGAAACAGGTGCCAACAACCGAGACTAGAACCCAAGAGTCCTGACTCCCCCTTCGGCGTCCCCCCCACCACACTAGACCCCACCCCCTTCCCAGAGCTGGGGATGGAACCCAGGAGTCCTGGCTCCTGCCCCCACCCCCGCTCTAACCACTAGACCCCCCTTCCCTCCCCCCAGGCCCTTTAATTTGCCCCTGAGTCCCGGGGGCTCCCAGCCCCCTCTGCAGCTGGGAGCCCCAGGGTGATTTAAAGGCCCTGGGGCTCCCAGCCACAGTTGGTGCTCCAAGGCCCTTTAATCTTGAGGGGCCCCGCCCCTTCTGGGTGAGGCCACGCCCCTTCTGGGTGAGGCCACGCCCCCTCAGGACTCGGGCAGTACCCCGGTACGTCCTGTAAGTTACTGTCATGCCTGCGCGAGTCTCCCCAGAGCTGAGCCATGGGTGGGGGGGCTCCCTCCATCCCACCCACCATCCAGCTCCTCCCCCACCAGCCATCCTCCGGCCCCCACCCACCCACTCCCCCATCCATCCTGTCTCACCACCAGTCCACCTCCCCCTCCTCCCTCCATCTCTTCCCCCTCCAGCCAGCCCCTCCCCCATCCTTCTTCCCCAATCAACCCCCCTAACCACCTCCATACACACCCCTCCCTCACCAGCCAGCCTCTGCCCCATCCAACCAACCACCCCCCACACACCCAACCATCTCTCACCCCTCCCTCCCTGCTCATCCCCTCCAACCAGCCACCCACCCCCCTCAGTCTCCATACACACCCCCCTATCCATCCAGCGTTGTCCCCTCCAACCAGCCACTCACTCCCCAACCATTGATCTCCACACACACCCTCCATCCGTCCTCCCCACGGAATGGCTGGACTGGGTCAGACCGAAGGTCCATCCAGCCCCATATCCCGTCTGCCGCCAGCGGCCAGTGCCAGGTGCCCCAGAGGGAAGGAACCGAACAGGGAACCAGCACGTGACCCACCCCCAGCTGCTGGCAAACAGGCTCGGAGCCCAGCCCCACCCCACACCAAACGCCAGGCCTGCGTCGCTGCTTTTTTTGCAGTTTATTGGAAAAAGGAGTTTCGTGAATTAGTGTTGATGATCTTTTTTTTTTCACGTTGGTCGCCCCCCCGCCCCGCCCCCCATGGAGTTGGCACAAATTAAACAAAAGGGTGTTTTGAAAAGGAAAATCGAGTGACTCACCCGAGAGACCCCGGCGAGTCCCTCACAAGGGGGATCTGGGGGGCATGGGAGGCCCCACTCCCCATGGCCCCAGACCCCCGGTGGGAATGGAAGACAAAGTGGCTTTTTAGTGGTTTCTTGCAATAAACTTTTTTTTTACAATAGATTTTTTGTCCTTTTTTCCCATTTGTGTTGCAAACGTTGAGGTACAGAATCGAGCCGCGTGCCCTGCCCCCGGTGCCTCGCACGGCAATCACGCCCGGCCTCCTTGAGCAGGGGCTGCTGCGGACCCTGCGGCCCCCTTGGCCTTCCCTGCTGCTTTCCTCCTGGTCCCTTCTCCGGTCCCTTCCTCCCTCGGCTACCCCGCCACTGCTTCATTCCTCCTTCCGGTCCCTTCTCCGGTCCTGTCCTCCCTTAGCTACTCCTCCACTCTCACCTCTGCTTCATTCCTTCTGTTCCCTTCTCTGGTTCCTTCCTCCCTCGACTACCCCTCCACTGCTTCATTCCTCCTGTTCCCTTCGGTCCCTTCCTCCCTTAGCTACCCCTCTGCTTCATGCCTCCTTCCAGTCCCTTCTCCGCTCCCTTTTCCGCTCCCTTCTTCCTTTAGCTACCCCTCCTCTGCTTCATTCCTCCTTCCGGTCCCTTCCTCTCTCAGCTACCCCTCCTCTGCTTCATTCTTCCTTCCAGTCCTTTCTCCAGTCCCTCTCCCCCCAGCTATCCCTCCACTCCCTCATTTCTCCTAGTCCCTTCTCCGGTCCCTCTCTCCCCGGCTACCCCTCCACTCCCTCACATATTCCATTTCTCCTTCCTCCTTTTCTCTTTTCCCTCCCTTTTGCATTCCCTGCATCCTGCTGCTCACCTTCCTCTCCTCCCTTCCTCTTTTGCCTCCTTCCCCACCTCCCTCCCAGTGCAAGGTGCACCCCAGCCCCTCCCACCCTTAACCTGCCCGCTGGGCCTGAGATCCCAGCAACACCCCTGGGTGGAGAGAACACGGACTCCCCTGTGTGTGTCACCCGCAGCAGCCACTCAGCCCTCCAAAGCTCTTACATCCCCCCCATCAGCTACTCCTCCCACCCCCTTGACAAAACCAGCCACCTCTCTGGCTCTGGGAGAAACCAAGTCAGGAGCCAGCCAGTGCTTTGCACGAGCACTGAGTGTGCAAACCTAAAAGGAGGCCACCTGTGCTGTTTCCCCTTCTCTAGCTGGGTTTTGCACTGTGGTAAAAGGGCTTGCATGATGTTGACACAGTCCGCACACGCTGCTTACACCTGCTTTGCACAGTGTTTACACGGACTTGACGTTAGGTCTGTAGGGGTCTTGCCCCACGTTTACACTCAGTTTACACGTGCTCTCTGCACATTTACACACACTTGGCTGAGAGTTTACATCAGTTACCCGCAGTGTCCACACCCTGTCCACGCCGTTGACCCGTCCTTCGAAGACGGCTTGACATATCTTTTGCACAGACCAGACCCGCTGCCTGCACCAGCCTTGCACAGTTCACACGTGGCTTTCCACCTGCTTTACGTGCAGGTTGCAAAACCTTTACAGCCTGTCTGGCAGGTTCACACATTCGGTGGGCACCGGGCTGCGCCTCGCTGCCACAGAGCTGACGAGGAGTTTGCACAAAACGGCCATTCGGCTTGCACATAGCGTGCCTGAAATGTACACCGTGTTTACGGGGGGCTTGCACTCGGTTTGCTCACGGTTACATGCTCTTGTGCGTGTGGTTTACACCCTGTTGAGATGATGGGCACAAAGCATGTGTGGACACCCTGCTTCTGCATGCTTTACCCAGGGTTCAGCTGGGGGGGGGTTGCCACGAGCTCAGTCTGTTTGCGTGTGCTTTACATGGCACGTACAATGGGCTTGCGTATAACTGCCTCATGCTTTACACAGACTGTACAACTCATTTACATGTATTTGCATCTGCGTTACACTGAATGGACACCCGCATGCCCAGTGCTTAGGCCCTGCTCTCCCATTGTTTGCACGTGATTTACCCAGAGTTTGCACCTTGTTTACATAGGTTTGACCTCTAGTTTACACCTCGTTCACCCCTGCTTTACCGACAGCTTACGTACGGTTACGCGTTGCACCGCTTTTGCACAGAGTTTGCTCCTTGTTTGCACAGGCATGAGACCTGGTTCATAGCGGCTGAGCACTGCCCGCGTCCCACGTGGATGGGTGCAAATCACATTCTCACCAGCCATTTGCTGTAACACCCACCAACCGCTGCACGCGATCACAGCAGGGTGTAAATACAGCATAACCCCAACGGCGTCGCTCCAGATTCGCACAGAAAGCAGACGCTGGCTCACACGTGTCTATATTAACTAGCACGGACATGTATTGCATGTGATTCGTCATGCTACATGACACAGCATGGCACATGGTTTGCATATTTACTACCTATAGCGTGTACATGTAACTCACATGCTTAGCGTGTGTTAGTGCACGTGATCTCCATCCTTAGGAATCTCCTTCCTTAGAGGTTTTTAAGGCCAGGCTTGACAAAGCCCTGGCTGGGATGATTTGGGAATTGGTCCTGCTTTGAGCAGGGGGTTGGACTAGATACCTCCTGAAGTCCCTTCCAACCCTGAGATTCTCTGATTCTATGATCTCTGCGCATGGCTGTGGCAGACGCGTTGTTTACATGTAGCAGCGGAAAACGTACATGTGACTTCCACACAGTTAACAAATGATTTACTGGTGGGTAACACATGCTTTGCTCCTGTGTCACACCGTGGCTCACTCGTGATTTGTATGACGTTTGCACATAGTTCACGTGTGTTCTGCCCTGTGCATTGCATCGTTTACACACGGTTTACGCGTAGCTCCGACACGCCTTGTGCAGGGCTCACGCGCGCTTCACATACGGTCGACTCATCGGTGACGTGAGTCACTCGCTCACATCGGCTTTACACAGTGTCCACACGCAGTTTTGCCAACGCGTCAGCCGGCTCTTTCACACGGCTGGCTTACGCTTCCAAACTCAGCACCTCGCTTCGCTGTGAACACATGGCAAAGCAAGCGAACAACCTCGCCGAAACGACAGAAACCGTTATTCCACTCACGGAAACTCAGTATTAGCACTGAGGGCTCTTGGCAATGGAAATAACAAAGGGTCAGAACCCAGGGGCCAGGGAAAGAAGTGAGAAGCCGTATTCTAGTCTACGCGCTCGTGCCCCAAGACAGAGGAACGTTGCCGAGTTATGTGGAGTGACTCCAGATTGCCCCAAGAGGAGCTAAGATCTGAATCGAGCCCTGAGCTCTGAACCATCTTGCAACTTGGGCTTTGAGCGTTCCCATAATGCCCTGGGCGGAGGAAGCCATGTTTTGATCCCATAATGCCATGCAAGCAGCACCGGCTTTCAGGCTGGCAAATGAACCCATTTATACACCCGAAGTAGGTTGAAATCTGCTCCCCTGCCCAGGGCCTGCTTTAGGCCGATTCCCCTGAATCGGGCCCCACACCCCGTGGTGAGCTGGAGCCGGTTCCCAAGCTCCGGCAGCTGTCCGCCCCGGTCCCGCTCCCCTCCCCTTCCCCTGAATGCTCCGCGCCCTTCTCCTCCCCCTCCCTGCTTCCCACGAATCAGATGTTCACGCAGGAAGCCTGGAAACAAGCAGGGGCAGGTAAGCTGGGGCGCGGGGGGGGGGGGGCGAGGAAGGCTCCAGGGAGGCCCAGTGTGGCCCCGACTCCGGCTCCGGCTCCGGGTTGCCTGGCTCCAGTGGGGGTAAGCGGCATGGTAAGAGACCAGGGCCGGGGGGGGGGGTGGATAAGGCAGGGGCAGGGAGTCCCGGGGACAGGGTGTGGGTTGGGAGGGGGGGATCGGGCAGAGGTTGGGGGGGCGGTCAGGGGATGGGGAAGAGGAGGGTTGGGTAGGCGTGGGCGTTCCGGGGCTTTGTCGGGGTGGTGGTGGATGGGGTCAGGGCAGTCAGGGAACTGGGCGAGTTGGGTAGGGGTTGGGGTCCTGGGGGGCAGTTAGGCTGGAGGGTCTCGGGAGAGGGTGGTCAGGGGACAAGGAGCAGGGGGGCTTGAAGGATTGTGGTTTCTGAGGGGTGCAGTTGGGGGTAGGACATGGGTGGGGGTCGGATGGGGGGGGGGGATGTACTCACCGGGCGGTTCCCTAACGGGTCTTCTGCTCACTGAAGGACCCGACGCCAAAGACCTGGAGCACCGCCGGGTGAGTCATCCCTGCCAGGGCCCCATGGAATCAGGCCCCACACTTCCTAAAGCCGGCCCTGCCCCTGAGGAAGAGCCCCCATTGCCAAGAGTCAGATCCCAGCTCCTCCCAGGCGCAAGGCCCTGGTCGCTCACCTGGCCTGAGATGGGCCCAACGGGATGGAACAGAGGAAGGAAGGAAGGATGGATGGAGGAGCATGGAGGTGGAGGGATGGAGGGGTGTGTATGGAGGTGGTGGACAGACAGAGGGGTACATGGATGGATGGAGTGTATGCAGGCGGATGGATGGAGGGGTATTTGAGGATGGTTGGAGGGGTGTGTGGGGGATGGACGGGCGGATAGCAGGGTGTGGAGATGGATGGATGGACAGACAGACTGGGGGTAGACGGACAGACAGACTGAGGGTGTATTTGTGTGATGGATGGGGTATCTGGAGAGGGTGGATGGATAGACGGATGGACAGATGAAGGGGTGTACCTGTGGACAGACGGATGGACAGAGGGGGTATTTGGAGATGATTGGAGGGGTGTGTGTGGGATGGACGGGTGGATAGCGGGATGTGGGAATGGATGGATAGACAGACCGAGGGGTGTGTGTGTGTGTGTGTGATGGAGGGAGGGAGGGAGGGGTTTGTGTGCGGATGGATGGACAGATGGAGGGTTGTACCCATGGATAGATGAATGGACAGAGAGAGGGAGGGGAGGGGTGGATAGCGTATCTGGGGAGGGTGGATGGATGGACAGATGGACACGGGTGTGGAGGGGATGGATGGGTGGATATTAGGTTGTGGGGATGGATGGATGGAGGAGTATGTAGGCAGATGGATGGATGGATGGATGGACAGACAGAGTAGTGTCTGGGGATCCAGGAATGGAGGGAGGGGTTGTGTGGGGATGGATGAATGGATGGACAGATGGGTGAGAGATGGATGGAGGGGGTATTTAGGGATGGATGGAGGGATGTGTGTGGGAGGGAGGGAGGGGTTGTGTGGGGATGGATGAATGGATGGACAGAGAGGGGTGAGAGATGGAGGAGCGGGTATTTTGGGATGGAGGGAGGGATGTGTGGGATGGAGGGAGGAAGGAAGGGAGGGGTTGTGTGGGGATGGATGAACGGATGGACAGACAGAGGGGTGAGAGATGGAGGAGGGTGTATTTGGGGATGGATGGTTGGAGGGAGGGAGGGGTTGTGTGGGGATGGATGAACGGATGGACAGACAGAGGGGTGAGAGATGGAGGAGGGGGTGTTTGGGGATGGATGGTTGGAGGGAGGGAGGGGTTGTGTGGGGATGGATGAACGGATGGACAGAGGGGTGAGAGATGGAGGAGGGGGTGTTTGGGGATGGATGGTTGGAGGGAGGGAGGGGTTGTGTGGGGATGGATGAACGGATGGACAGAGGGGTGAGAGATGGAGGAGGGGGTATTTGGGGATGGATGGTTGGAGGGAGGGAGGGGTTGTATGGGGATGGATGAACGGATGGACAGACAAAGGCTGAGAGATGGAGGAGGGGGTATTTGGGGATGGTTGGAGGGAGGGAGGGGTTGTGTGGGGATGGATGAACGGATGGACAGACAGAGGGTGAGAGATGGATGGAGGGGATATTTGGGGATGGAGGGAGGGAGGGGTTGTGTAGGGATGGATGAACGGATGGACAGACAGAGGGGTGAGAGATGGAGGAGGGGGTATTTGGGGATGGAGGGAGGGAGGGGTTGTGTAGGGATGGATGAACGGATGGACAGACAGAGGGTGAGAGATGGATGGAGGGGATATTTGGGGATGGATGGAGGGATGTGTGGGGGAGGGAGGGAGGGAGGGGTTGTGTGGGGATGTATGAACGGATGGACAGAGGGGTGAGAGATGGAGGAGGGGGTATTTGGGGATGGATGGAGGGATGTGTGGGGGATGGAGGGAGGGAGGGAGGGGTTGTGTGGGGATGGATGAACGGATGGACAGACAGAGGGGTGAGAGATGGAGGAGGGGGTATTTGGGGATGGATGGAGGGATGTGTGGGGGATGGAGGGAGGGAGGGAGGGAGGGGTTGTGTGGGGATGGATGAACGGATGGACAGACAGAGGGGTGAGAGATGGAGGAGGGGGTATTTGGGGATGGTTGGATGGAGGGAGGGGTTGTGTGGGGATGGATGGGGTATCTGGGGAGGGTGAAGTTTAGCTCCCTGCCCTGCCTCTTCCACCTGTGGCCCTACCCACACTCCACCCACACTCTGCCCCAGGCCCCGCCCACATCCCACCTGCTCTGCCCCAGGCCCTGCCCACACTCCACCCACTGTGCCCCAGGCCCCGCCCACACTCCACCCATGGTCCGCCCCAGACCACGCCCACTCTGCCCCAGGCCACGCCCACATCCCACCCGCTCTGCCTCAGGCTCTGTCCCTGGCCACGCCCACATCCCACCTGCTCCGCCCCAGGCCCCGCCCACACTCCACCCACACTCTGCCCCAGGCCACGCCCACATCCCACCTGCTCTGCCCCAGGCCCCGCCCACACTCCACCCATGCTCCGCGCCAGGCCACGCCCACACCCACCCGCTCTGCCCCAGGCCACGCCCACTCTGCCCCAGGCCACGCCCACATCCCACCCGCTCTGCCTCAGGCTCCGTCCCTGGCCACGCCCACATCCCACCTGCTCCGCCCCAGGCCCCGCCCACACTCCACCCTAGGCCCTGTCCCTGTGTGGCCCCCTCCCCACTTGGCGCCGGCTGCCGCTCGCCGTGTCCCTCCTCTCCCCGCCCACCCACAGGGATGGTGCGAGCGGCGGGCGGGGAGGCCTCATTGGGGAGGGGTTGAGGAGAGGGACGTGGCGAGTGCCAGGGACCCCCGAGGGGTGGCGAATGGAGGGGACGGGAAGAGGCGGGGCGCAGGCAGAGTCACCATGGCCCAGGCGTTCGGCTGCGGGTGGGCGGCCGCCCAACGCCTACATCCCAGAACGAATCGCAATCCCAGATGCCTCAGGATCCCTTGGGGTTTGGTCCAACGTGGAGGGGCCGAGTGTCGGCGTGGTGGACTCTGGAGCCCCCCACATCGCTCGGTGGCCCTTACGGGCTAGGCGGGAGAGGACGTACTTGGAGCAGCGGGACAAAGCTGACGCCAGCCGTGGGCGAGTTTCCCCATCTGCCAGGTCCCCGGCCAGCGTTCCCTTCCGGGGGCCTGCTTTGGACGAAGCCCCAGTGCCCAAAATGGAGCCGTGACAGCCACCGGGGGCTGGCGGGCGGGACGCCACGTCCAAACGCTCTGTCCCGGTTTCTCCTGACCACCCAAGAGCACCGCTGGCTTCCAAACGAACCGTTAAGCCTGGCCTGGATGACGTCCCCAGAGCTAATCAAGCTCCAGCTCCATGACGTGCTGGGGCGATTTGCAAGGCACGGGAAGAGGGAAGCGGCGAGGAGCTCGCTTCAGGTGCCAGTCCAATGGGCACGTTAGCTCATGAGAATTATCCAAGGCTCTGTCGCTCTGCGGGCGCGCGGCAGGGAGAAGAGACTCACGCTGAGCTCGAATGCAAAGCAGAAGGTGGTGGGGACGGAGCTAACCTCAGGTCGGGTCGGCGTTTGCTGGTCGTGTCCGGAGCTCAGCAGGATGAGACTTTGGGTCCGGACAAGTTCTCCAGGGCAGCACAACTGCTGTGTGAACGCAACGGAATAATGCCGGGGTGCCGGGCAAAAACCAAACGGACACACGTCCGCCGGGCCGACGCCAACCCCGCGGACGGTACCTTATTCCCGCCAAGCCCCTTCCACCTGGCAATCGCAGCGGAACGAGCACTCGACACACCCGGCTCTGCTAACGCCGGCTGAGATTTGTCTGCACCCTTTGTCATGAGGCGCCAGGGAAACACCGGCCCGAGGACGAAATCTGCCTTGCGTCTGATGCGCACGCGGAGGAATCAATGGGACATACTCCCGCAGAGAAGAGACCCCGCAGTGCGGCACCTGTCCGGCAACAGCCAATGACTCCACGTAGCTCCCCAACGGCCCAGCGAAGACGCTGCTGGCACCGAGCCGGCGTTAACCTCGTCCCTCGCAGGTGACATCAGAGATCAGGCTGATCCCATGACTGTGAGGTCACAGGCGCTGATGATGCCTGGACTCTGACATCAGGCTCCACGCTGGGACCGCTGGGACGCCAGGGGATGCCGCCACCGAAGCTATGACATCACAGGTGCCCAACAGTGCCCCCCGCAGATAGGAAGAACACCCCCCACACACCTGCTCTCGCTCCAGCCAGCGCGGAGACCCAGTGAGCACGGTGTGAAACACAAGGGTCAGATACCCCAACAATCCGGGATTCCCAGGGACCCTAAACTGTCTAGCTCTCCAGGGTGCCCATCACCATGGCATCTGGGTACCGCTCCTCCAGACCTGGCCCCATTGTACCGATGGGGAAACTGAGGCAGGGCACCACTTGCCCAACGTGGGCCAGGATGTCTGTCGCAGAGCCGGAAATAGAACCCAGGCGTCTGGAGGCCCAGGCAGCCCCCCTCTGTAGTTGGGGTTCTGGCTGACACCGTAATACATCTAATAAATAGCACACAGGGGTCCTAGGCCATGACTGCAGTGCCTGGATGTTACCATAATACACCTCATAAATGGCACTCGAACGTACAGCGCCTGGCGCGATGGGGCTTTGGTCCCTGATGGGGGTTCCTGGGCACGACGGTCACACACCTGATCGATAATAACAACCGCTATTTAGCGAATCATCTTCCTTATGGAGTTTTGTGTTTGCTGGCACCGCAAAAATAAATAACTAACTTCGCAAAATCTAGTGCCTGGGCAAAAGACATTCGCAATTGTTCTAAAAACTCAAAGGCCCTTCCCAGGGGAGACCAAACCAAACCTTTGTCAATCCAGATTTTGTCTCCGGGACAAAACCAAACAAGTATATTTTTATACCAAACAATATCGGCTCCTAGAAATTAAATTCAAATAGCCTACGAGAAAAAAGAACCTCAAGACAATATGCTTAATACGTAATAAATTAAGCGTTTAAATTCTTTAGACGTCTTTGGCCACCTTAGCCCTCAGGCCACTGCGCTTCGTTAAAAATCAAATCAAATTAAAAAAAAAACAAAACAAAGCAAATTCCCAGGCCAAAAACTTGGGGACGTTTGTTAACATATCAGTCAAGGTGACCAAGATTCTATTTCTCAACCCAGCCCCGACTCAAGGGTCTGATCCAATGTTGTTTTTTCTCCTGTTCTGTGCTCAGAAAAAATCCAGTGCGAATTTTTCCCCCACCAGAGTTTCAGGATGTTCCCCAGAGCAGATGGCGGGATACCAGCCTAGATGGGCCCACGGAATAACCCATCATCCTAGAACCTTAGAGGATCAGTGACAGAGATGTTCTACCGGGTAATACGCATGGAATTAGCGCTGCTCTCATGCTGTATGCACTCACACACCTCTCTCTCAGGAGATCCTACAATAACAAACCAAGCCTGCACAGCTCCTGGCACTCCCAGCAGACCCTACGATAATAAGCCAAGCCTGCACAGCTCCTGGCACTCTCAGGAAATCCTACAATATTACACCAAGTCTCTACAGCCCAGCCATTCCCCAGAGGCCAAACAACAACAAGTCAAGCGAGCAACCTCCAGCACTTCCAGGAGCCCCTGCAATAACAGACCCACGTGTAATTCCTTTCAGCCAACCCCAAAGCCTTATTACAAACCGTTAAGGAAAGTCCCAGGTCAGATTCATTCACTTAATTTCATTAAGGTGATAAATATCAAGCTGGTATCGTAGGGTCTCTCAGGAAAGTTGAAAGAGTCTCTCAGGTTTTGTTGTTATAGGGTCTCTTGGGACGGGTAGGTCTGTACACATGCTGGTTATTATTGTAGGGTCTCTCAGGCAGGACAAGGCTGTACACACGCTGGCTGTTATTGGAGGGTCTCTCGTAAATGCCAGGACTGTGTTTGCATTCTGTTACTCTAACATCTCCCACAAGCAGAGGGGATTGGCAAACTGGTGCATCATTGCAGCAGCTGAGACTGAGTGGGCCCCTTCGTTATTGTAGGGTCTCCCAGTCTCCCACTGCCTGGTCCCTGCTTTGCAAACAACGACACCAACTTTGCAAACGTTCGTCAGGCCCCAGGACAAGCCCCCCTTCCCCCCACCACCGCCGAGGCAACTGCTCAAAGCCTGAGCCCCATGAAACCCATCCCAATCAGTCCCCTCCCTCTTGACTCACCCTGGCTTGGTGTAGGGGGGACGGAGAGCAGCAGATGCGACGTCTCGGACCTGACCAGCCGCCCCATCATGCACAGAGAGCGGGAAGGGGATCTCCTCAGCCGAAGAGACGGGTGGTTTCAACGCTCAGCTATAAGCCTTCCTCCATCCAGAGCTGGGCAGCCGGACAGCTTAGAGGGCATGTGAACCCCCTCACGCCCAGAGCGCAGGGACAGAGCACAATCAACGTGCTGAATCCAAATCCCCAGGCGGCAGCCAGCTTCCAACTCTGTCTTCTCCGAGCTGGGGGAAACGATTGAAAAATGAAGGAAATTCTCAGCCCCCAAAACTTTGCGACCCCTGGGAATTCTCAGGTGAAACCGGCACCAGCTGAAGGCAATTTGCAGGCCACAAAACCTTGTGAATGATGAAAATTGCCGGGCGACAGAATTTATTAGGTGAAACAATTCCCGCTAGGGCAAATCACTGGATTAAGTGAGGAGGTCCCAAGAGGATAGATCTAGGCTGT
Source organism: Gopherus evgoodei (assembly GCF_007399415.2). Classification (NCBI taxonomy): domain Eukaryota; kingdom Metazoa; phylum Chordata; order Testudines; family Testudinidae; genus Gopherus; species Gopherus evgoodei. The sequence goes on from NW_022059983.1 coordinate 5,463,732, forward strand.
TCTCAGTGGTGGCAGATGACAGAAGAAGGAGCAATGGTCTCAAGTTGCAGTGGGGGAGGTTTTGGTTGGATATTTTAGGAAACACTATTTCCCTAGGAGGGTGGTGAAGCACTGGAATGGGTTCCCTAGGGAGGTGGTGGAATCTCCTTCCTTAGAGGTTTTTAAGGCCCGGCTTGACAAAGCCCTGGCTGGGATGATTTGGGAATTGGTCCTGCTTTGAGCAGGGGGTTGGACTAGATACCTCCTGAGGTCCCTTCCAACCCTGATATTCTATGATTCTATGAATTCATAGCTAAAAGGGGGGTATTTTTAGGTTTGGTTTGTTCACTAAGGAAATTCCCAAAAAACTCGCTGGATTAAGGAAAGGCTCAACCCGAGATCTCAGTAAACCAAGGAAATTCTCACCCCAGAAAACTTTGTGAAGGAAATAAATCTGCACCCCAGAACTGGGGTCATTTTCAGCCCACAAAGCCCTGTGAACTAAGAAAGCCTGAAACCTGCATAAACTAAGGAAATTCTGAGCCCCTAAAACCTTTGTGAACCAGGAAATTCTCAAGCCAAACCCAGTGTGAATTAGGAGAAGTCTCAGTGCACAAAACTTTGTGAACTAAGGACATTTCCAGCTTCAAACCTGTGTAAACAAGGGTCCGTCTTAGTACACATTTTTTTTTTTGTCAATTAAGGACATTTTCAGACCAGAACACTTTGTGAATTAAGGATATTTTCCTGTGCAAACTAATTAATTCGCAGCCTCAAACCCGTGTAAACAAGGATCATTCTCAGCCCAAAAACCTTTGTGAAGGAAGGAAATGTTCAGCCTCAGATCTGTGTAAACCAAGGGAATTCTCAGCCCGGAAAACTTGGTGAGTGAAGGAAGATCTCAGCCCGGAGAGCTTCATGAAATCAGGAAATTCGGAGTCCAAAACCTGTGTAAAGAAGGGTCATTCACAGCCCAAGAACTGTTGTTCACTGAGGAATTTTTCTGCCCCAGACTAGGGAAATTCCCCACTCAAACACGCCGTGTGGTACAGAAAGGCCCAGCCCCCAACTTTTGCAAAAGCCAGCGAAGCTCGTCCTTCAGGGCCACTGAGAACCGCAAACTCTCCCAGAGCAGGGGAACAGCCCCTCACCGCGAGCCCTATTGCGGGGGCCCCCATGGGGCACAGAAGCACTGGCCATTAACCCTTTAAAGCCCTGTGTCTTTGCAGGTCAGTTTGTTTGTCCCTTTAGAACAAGTCCGGCTGGAAGTGTCTGGGATGAAAGTGACGGAAAATGGCCGTAGAAAGAAATGCATATTTTTTTTTGTCGTTTTTTTTCTCTTTTTTTCATGTTTCCCTCACAGTGCTGGGGTTCTCGATAAGATTTGTTTCTTTGTTTTCTCTCTTCGTCTCTCCCGGAAAGGAGAAGGTCTCTCTCACGCTCTCCCTCTCTATCCGAGCCGCCTCTCCTCCCGCTGCGCCTGCCGAACACACTAGATCTTAAACAGGAGAGTCACAAAGGCTGACGACAGCAAGCCCAGGAACAAAGGGGACTCCATCCCGGTCACGGCTATGTTTTCCAGAGAGCCGGGTCCTGGCCAGAGAAGAAAGAGGATTTCAGAGCCAGGGACAAGACTTTCAAGGGACTGGGGGCAGCAAAGGTGATTTTCAGAAGCATTTGAAGTACTTCACTGGCCTTTAGTGTTTTAGACGACGGTGGTTTAGATTGTGGGGGCTGGGAGCCAGGACTCCTGAGTTCTGTCCCTGGTCTGGGAGGGGAGTGAGGTCTAGTGGTTACAGCAGGGTGGCTGGGAGCCAGGACAGTCTATCTAAATGTTACTATACCCCATGGGGGGCTTTATGGCTGGGCCAGTCTTGAAAGACAGAGGGCAGGGCCAGCTGTGAATTATGGGTGGGGCTGTTGGGAAGAGTGGGCGGGGGCTGTGGGGAATGGTGGGCGGGGCCACCGGTGAATGACGGTGGGCGGGACCAGCTGTTGTACAGGACAGGGGGACGTACGTATCAGCCGCAGGCTTGCGTTGGAGACCCCCAGCTTGTTGGAGGCCAGGCAGCTGTAGTTCCCATAATGCCGAGCGGTGACGTTGTCGATGAGCAGCATGGAACGCGTGCGCTCGTTCCGGATCCGCAGCCCCTCGAGGCCCCCAAAGAGTCTGCTGGGTCGGGGGCAAAGAGGGGGGAGCATTACAAGATCTCACAGTTTCACACCCGGTAGGGGGTTTAATCAGCAAACCAGCATGAAACACGACAAACTACAGAAGCGGCTGGGCTAGAGGGGGCTGCAGATTGGGAGTGAGGGGCACCGGCAGAGATGGGGAAGACCAGGGCTGAGCTAGCATGGGGCTGTGGGTTGGGAGTGAGGGGCACCTGACAACCAGCCTGACAAAGTAACAACCCACCAAACAACCATCCCAACAACCCCAAACCAACGACCGACCCAACACACCAACAACCAGCCCAAGAACCAACCTAACCAACCAACAAACAACAGACGAGCAAACAGCCCAACCTGCCAACAACCAATGCACCGAACAAAACCAGGAAACTACCAAGCAACCCAAAAGACCAACCAACCATTAAACCACCAAGAACCCTGATATCCAACAGCCAACTAACCAATCGACAAGGAACTCAGGTGTCAAACAACAATGGTAGCCTACAAACCAACAATCAACCCAACAGCCAACCAGCCATCTGAATAAACAACAATCAAATGACCCAAAACACCAACCACCAACCCAATAACCACACCAACAACCAACTCAACAAACCATCAATTCACTAACCCAACAACCAACCCAACAGACCAACAACCAACTCAACAAACCATTAATTCACTAACCCAACAACCAACTCAACAAGCCGTCAATTCAGTAACCCAAAAACCAACCCAACACATCAACAACCAACTCAACAAACCATCTGTGATAAATAAAAAGGGGGTGAAGGGTAGCTCCCTTTGATGGACACCCAGCCAGCCAGTTAGCTGTAAAATCCCTCTTGGTCTGTTCTCTGCTTGCTTTACCTGTAAGGGGTTAAAAAGTCCCCCAGATAAAGAAACGGAAGTGGGCACCTGACCAAAAGAGCCAATGGGAAGGTAGAACTTTATAAAATGGGGAAAGAAACTTTCCCTTTGTCTGTTGTTCTCTCTGGACTGCAGGGACACGGAGCAGCCATGCTGGGTAAGGTGTGAAACAGGTATGAAAAATTATTTGCCATACCTGGAAGGAATCATTGGGATGGGGAATGTTTAAATGGACGCGATCAGGTTTATTTCTTTATTTTGGCTTGTGGACGCCTCTGTGCTAATCCCAGGTGCTTCTGTTTGCTCGTAACCTTTAAGCTGAACCCCCAAGGAAGCTAGTTTGGGTGCTTGATTTTTGGAATTGTTTTTTGAAAATCTAGCAAAAGCCTAAATTCCAGAGGTATTTTCTCTCTTTTTTGTTTTTAATAAAATTTCCCTTTTTTAAGAGCAGGATTTGGATTGCTGGTGTCCTAAGAGGGTTGTGCCTATGCTATTTGATTAGCTGGTAGCCACAGCTCATTTCCTTTGTTTTCTTCTCAGCTCTTCCCCGGAGGGGGGTGAAAGGCTGAGGGTGCCCCACAGGGAGGAATTCCCAAGTGCCCCTTCCTGGGTCCAAGGGGGTTTTTGCATTGGGTGGTGGCAGCGTTTACCCATCCAAGGTCAGAGAGAAGCTGTAACCTTGGGAGTTTAATACCAGCCTGTGGTGGCCGGTGTGAATTGTTAGAATCCTTGCGGGCCCCCAACTTCTGCACTCGACGTGCCAAGTGGGGATTCAGCCCTGACATGGTGGGAGAAGTGAGATCATTTTGAACCTGAAACAACCTCAGGATTTTAAAGGGACACATTTTTCTTTTTGGCTGCTTGAAAGCCAGGAAGTTTTTTCCCTTCTTTTCTTCTCTTTGCTGCCGGAGGGGGAACAGGCCAAGGGATCAGCCTGCAAAGTCGGGGAGTCCAACAAGCCATTTATTTTTCTTTTCTTTTCCAGCTTTGTGGCAACAAAATAGTTAAACTAGAGGGGGGCAGCCTGTGCACGAGGCTGAGGCCAGGCACAGAAACCCTAGAATGACCAGTCTTCATAAAGCGGCTGCCACGGAGAAGCCAGGCCAAGATCGAGCCCCGACATCCAGCTCCAGGACGGAAATGCAGGGAGGGGATGGGGGAAAGGGGATTCCCAGGAGGAAAGGGTCAGCCCTCCCCCGACCGAGATCATGGTGCTAAACTGGAGGGATGCGCTTAACCCAGACCGAGTCTGACTGCGGAAACAGAGATTTCTTCCTCCAGCTGGTGCGCTTGGAAGAGGAGGACAGGAGAGAGGCAAAGTGCTTGGAGGTGGAAGCGGAAGGAGGCGAAGTTAGAGCTGAAGAGCTTAGAGTGAAAAGGGCTAAGCTGGGTCCACCAGGTAACCCTGACAGTCTTTTTCCAGGCACCGCTCCCCATTCCAGGACATTCCCCACATACAAGGGAGGTGATGATACAGAGGCCGTCTTAGAAAATTTCCAAAGGGCCAGTCTTGGGTACAGCATCTCTACAGACCAGTATATGGTGGAGCTGAGGATAGCAGAGGTGGCAGCTGAAATGCCTCAAGAACCCATGAACGGGTACGAATGTTTTAAACACAAGGCCAGACTTAGAATGGGGCTAACACCTGAGCAGGCCCGTTGGCGGTTCAGAGCCCTAACGTGGAAACCAGACGTGGCATTTTCCCGACACGCCACCACATTGTCAAAAATCGGGATGCCTGGCTATCAGGAGCAAGGGTTAAATCTCTGGAAGATCTCTCTCCCCTAAGGCAAGCGGAGCAGTTCTCAGAGGGTGTATGGGAGGGAATAGAAAGGTACATCCTAGATGGGAAACTCAAAACTGTCATCGAGGCAGGGGAGATCGGAGCCAAATGGGTGGCGGAGGCGGAGAAGAAGAAAGCTCACAGCAGTTGGTGCGGATACCAGAAGGGGCAACCCGAGACAACTCCCACCACGGGGTCAGCCCAAAGCCCCACCTCGCAAGCAGGAGCCCTCCACACAGCCAGGGAGACCCCAGATGCCCTCTCGTCCCACCGTCCAACCACCCACCTCGCCCCAGCCCACAGTCAGCTGGGCGATGCTTCAAATGTAACGAGCTGGGGCACATGAAGGCCAACTGCCCCAGGAGCACCAGCCGGCTACAACTCATCACCCCGGAGCCCCACCAAGAGCCCTCAGGCCCAGCTGTCTCGCAAAGACCCCCAGAGCGAAGGGAAACTGTGAGTGTTGGCGGGAGGCAGATTACTGCGTGGAGAGACACTGGAGCACAGGGTCAGCTATCCACCAGTCCCTGGTGGACCCCAGATTCATCGACCCAGAGGCCCGAGTGACGGTGCAACCCTTTAAGCCAACTCTTCTAACTTGCCTACAGCCAGGTTGCCTGTCCAGTACAAGGGCTGGCCAGGAATGTGGACTTCTGCAGTCTATGACGATTATCCTATTCTCACACTGCTGGGGGAAGACGTAGCCAACCGCGTGAGGATACAAAAGGGTGGGGATGGTCCCCCGCAGCCAGGCTAAACAGGCCTCCACACCTAACCTCATTCCTGAGCCTCCTACAGGGACCCCGCCAGAGGTGGTGGAACGAGACTCCAGAGCAGAGCCTATGGCAGCAGTTGTAAATCCCAGTCGTGGAACTCAGCCAGAACCAGCCCAAGGATCGGACCTGGCGGCGCAGTCAGCCCCAGAGCCCATGCCAGCAACTGCACCAGAGCCAGGGGAGCCAGCACCAAAGGGTGCCACAGGGCCTGTACCCGCAGCCGTGCAAGAGGCTCAGCCGGAGCCTGAAATACCACCCAGTGCCCCAGCGGAGAGCGGTTCACAGTCAGAGACACCCCCATCACCTGCATCGCTTCCAGTGGGACCAAGCCCAGTGAGGAACCGATGTCTCCAGCATCAAGGGAACCGTTCCAGGCAGAGCAGGAAGCGGATGAGAGACTCAAGGGAGTAATCCCCCACCTCTCAGCTCTTCTAACAGGTCCAGGTTTGCTGTAGGAGGAGGACTCTTACCCAAGAAGACCCTTTCTGGTGAGCACAAGGAGGACTGGCATCCTCAGAGACAGTTGGTATTTCCAGCTAAGTACTGGGAAAAGCTCTTGAGCTTCACCTACGATCACCCTAGTGCCCATGCTGGGGTGAACAGGACCAAGGACCATTTGGGGAGGTCATTCCGCTGGGAGGGAATGGGCAAGAAGGTTTCTATCTATGTCCGGTCTTGTGAGTTGGACCAGAGGGTGGGAAAGCCCCAAGACCAGTCAAGGCCCCTTTCCAGCCATTCCCTATCATTGAGGTCCCATTTCAGCGAGTAGCTATGGATATTCCGGGTCCTTTCCCTAAGAAGACACCCAGAGGGAGGCTGAACATATTGACCTTCATGGAGTTTGCGACTCGATGGCCGGAAGCAGGAGCTCTAAGCAACACCAAGGCTAAAAGCGTGAGCCAGGCGCTGACAGACATTTTTGCCAGGGTAGGTTGGCCCTCTGACATCCTTACGGATTCAGGGACCAACCTCCTGGCGGGGACCATAAAACGCCTTTGGGAAGCTCATGGAGTGAACCACTTGGTTGCCACCCATTACCACCATCCAACGAACGGCCTGTGGGGACATGGAGCAGCAATGCTATAAGCAGGAATGCTGTGTAAGGTTTGCACCAGGGGTGAAAATTCATCTTCCATACCTAGAAGGAACCATTGGCTTGTGGACTCCTCTGTGTCCTTTGGGTGGTGGCAGCGTTTACCGAGCCAAGATCAGAGAGAAGCTGTAACCTTGGGAGTGTAACACAAATCTGGGGATCATCCAACCACCAACACAAGAAACCAGCAACGACAGAGCGCCCCGGAAAGGGGATTAATTCGTTCCTGGAGGAGACTCTCTCAGCTCAGATCTCATTGAGAGGGCAATTTTGACATTCAGTCTACCGCAGATCACATGACGCTGCAAGGCAAATGAGAGGGCAAAGAGTTGCTGACTGGACGTCAGTCACCCCTGGGGCAGGCCAATGGGGCCCGTTCCTGGAGGGGGTGAGTGTGTCCGGGAAAGAGGGTCACTCACTGCTTGTCATCCTTGAACCACTCGAATTCGGCAGGAGGCACAGCCATGGCCTCACATCTCAGCAGTGCCGGCTTCCCCACGGGGGGATAGGCGTCCTTCACGTCCTTGATGGTGGGAGGGTCTGAGAGGAGAAAGCGAAGGAATTAAAGGAGAGGAGCCGGCGCCCCCTAGAGGGGGAAGCCCCATATTCCATTGCCCGCCCCGCTGAGCCAGCCAGTCTCCGCCTTGAGGCTGGACGGGAGCCGGCGCCCCCTAGAGGGGGAAGCCCCATATTCCATTGCCTGCCCCGCTGAGCCAGCCAGTCTCCGCCTTGAGGCTGGACGGGAGCCGGCGCCCCCTAGAGGGGGAAGCCCAAAGGTTGACTCACAGTTGACTGTGATCACGACCCTCTTGCTGTCGGCCAGAGAGACGCCGTTGGCCGTGACACACTCGTATTCCCCGGCCTGCTGCCTGTTGATCTCGGTGATTTCCAGATATTCCCCTTCGCTGGTGAACCCGTCTGTGTGTGGGGAGGAGGTGTGAAGTGGGGGGGGAGACAGACACAAACACAGACTTACACACGAGAAAAAAACACACAACAACACAACAGTTATCAACACCTCCTGAGGTATGGCCACCACCTGCCAAGGCTGGGCCAGCAGGGGGCTGCGGGTCGGGAGTGAGGGGCACCGGCTTAGCTGCAGGGTGTTGGGGTGCCCAGGGGTGCAGGTCGGGAGTGAGGGGCACCGGCCAAGCTGCAGGGTGTCGGGGTGCCCAAGGGGCTGCGGGTCGGGAGTGAGGAGCAGCAGGTTGGGCTCCTATCTGATTCCTCCATGACAGCTCCAGGTCCCCCCAGCCCCCGGCTCCACCCGGATCCCCTCTTTCCCCAGCCTGCCCAACCTCCCTTCCCCCACATCCTGGCAAATCCCCCTCAATCTCCCCCTGCCCCAGTCCCCCCATTGTCCCCTCCCCCAATCATTCCCTGCCTACTCCTCCCCTCCCCCTCCTCTCTCACCTGCTCCCCCATCTGCACAGGGCCCCCTCCCCGGCCCGCTCCCTCTTACCTCTCAGCTGTCTCCAGGTCACGGTGGGCTCAGGTTTGCCTGTGGCCATGCACAGCAAACTCACGTCGCTCCCTTCGTTCACTGTCACGGCCGAGGAGATGTTCGTGATCCGAGCTGGCACTGGGGGGCGGGCAGGGGAGAGCAGTGAGAGCAGCGCCAGCCTCCAACCCCCAGGGGCGCCCTTCCCCCCGAGTCCCCATGCCTAGTGCTAGGGGTTGACCAAGTGGGACTGGTACCCAGATGCCCCACCCCAGAGGTGGTCGCATCTCACAGCTAGGTGAGAGGTCCCCATATAACCATCTCCCATGTCCTGCCTCAGAGATGGCTGCATCCCAGGGCTGGGTGAGGGGTCCCTGTATAACCAGCCCCTGTGCCCCACCCCAGAGGTGGCTGCATCTCAGTGCCGGGCGGCATGTGGGGTGTTAATATTAGACTTCCCCCCCATGGGACAATTTGGTAGAAAAGCCAAGAAAAGCCGCCCCATGACGTGAGTCTCCCCCAGCCCCGCTAACAAGGCCTGTGGTGTGAGCTGATTGGCCGACCGATGAGGGCCGCAACCAATCAGGGCGATGCGGCGAACAGCTGCGGCAGGGACCCCGCAATTGTCCCCCCGGATCCAATCAGGCTCCATTGTCCCCACTTCCTGGCGCCGCGGGCACCTGGGGGGCGGGAGCTGAGCCAGCAAATCCTCCCTGAGCGGCCGGGAGGAAAACGGCTCCCGGCTCCGATCACGCGGGGCTGGGTATCCAGGGACCCCGGGCCTGGGCCTGACATGCAGCCAGCTCTGGGGTGGGGCACGGTGCCATGCGGGGGAACGGACATCCCAAACCCAGCCCCAAGCGACAGAGTCCTGGGGGGCGGGGGGGCGCAGGCATGAGGGATGGACACACGTGGCTGCAGCACCAGCCCTAGAGCAGGAGACAGCCCTGCCCCACCCCCTCCCCCAGCTTTCCCATAGATCTCTGTGCAGCCCCCCTATGGACCAGTCCCCCATCCCCCACCACATGCACCTGCCCCCTCCTTCCCCTAGCCCCCAATCCCTGCTCCCCTCACGGCCTTGCATCGCTCCACAGACCCCCCCCCGTCCCATGATGACCCAGCCCCCTCCCCCTTCTCTGCCCCCACCCGTCCTCGCTCCACCGTCTCTGCCCATCCCCCACCCCAGTCCCTGCCCATCCTCCCACCTCCCCACCCGTCCCTGCCCAGCCCCACACCCTCAATCCCCCATCCCTGCCCAGCGCCACACCCCCAGTCTCCCAGCCCAACCCATCCCCTGCCCACCCCCCCAACTCCATCACTGCCCACTCAGCCCCCCAGCCCATCCCCGACCCTCAGGCCCAGTCCTGCACCCAGGCACTGCCTGGCCCCCCTCCCTGCCCCTGCCCATCCCCCCAACCCCATCCCCATCTCTGCCCATCCCCCCACCCTCGGGCTCAGCCCAGCCCCTCCCCCACTCTGTACCGTGCACGATGAGGTAGACCTGGGCCGTGTGGGGCTTGGCCTGGGTCTGGAAGGAGCAGGTGTACAGCCCCTCGTCCCACACATCCACGCTGGCGATGAGGATGCTGAACTCGGCCTGGCTGTTGGTGAGCAGCCGGACCCGCGGATCGATGGACCACTTGTCGTTCCCGGCGTACAGGATGTTGGAGCGATTCAGCCAGGCCACCCGGGTCACCTCCTTGTCGATGGAACAGCTGGGGGCAGAGACGGCAGGGGCTGCGGGTCAGGAGTGAGGGGCACCGGGGAGCCCGCGGCTGGGCTGGCAGGGGGCTGCGGGTCAGGAGTGAGGGGCACCGGGGAGCCCGTGGCTGGGCTGACAGGGGCTGCGGGTCAGGAGTGAGGGGCACCGGGGAGCCCGTGGCTGGGCTGGCAGGGGGCTGCGGGTCAGGAGTGAGGGGCACCGGGGAGCCCGTGGCTGGGCTGAAAGGGGCTGCGGGTCAGGAGTGAGGGGCACCAGGGAGCCCGTGGCTGGGCTGACAGGGGCTGCGGGTCAGGAGTGAGGGGCACCAGGGAGCCCGTGGCTGGGCTGGCAGGGGGCTGCGGGTCAGGAGTGAGGGGCACCGGGGAGCCCGTGGCTGGGCTGACAGGGGGCTGTGGGTCAGGAGTGAGGGGCACCGGGGAGCCCGTGGCTGGGCTGGCAGGGGCTGCGGGTCAGGAGTGAGGGGCACCGGGGAGCCCGTGGCTGGGCTGAAAGGGGCTGCGGGTCAGGAGTGAGGGGCACCGGGGAGCCCGTGGCTGGGCTGGCAGGGGGCTGCGGGTCAGGAGTGAGGGGCACCAGGGAGCCCAGGGCTGGGCTGGCAGGGGGCTGCAGGTCGGGAGTGAGGGGCACCAGCAGAGCTGGAAGGGTGGAGCCCGAGATTGGGCTCGCAGAGGGCTGTGGGTCAGGACGGGGAGGCCAAGGCTGGACTGGCAGGGGGCTGCAGGTCGGGAGTGAGGGGCACCGGGGAGCCCATGGCTCAGCTGGCAGGGGGCTGTGGGTTGGGAGTGAGGGGCACCGGGGAGCCCGCGGATGGGGTGGCAGGGGGCTGCGGTCAGGAGTGAGGGGCACGGGCAGAGCTGGGAGGGGAGGCCAGGGCTGGACTAGCAGGGGGCTGCAGGTCGGGAGTGAGGGGCACCGGGGAGCCCATGGCTCAGCTGGCAGGGGGCTGTGGGTTGGGAGTGAGGGGCACCGGGGAGCCCGCGGCTGGGGTGGCAGGGGGCTGCGGTCAGGAGTGAGGGGCACGGGCAGAGCTGGGAGGGGGAGGCCAGGGCTGGACTAGCAGGGGGCTGCAGGTCGGGAGTGAGGGGCACCGGGGAGCCCATGGCTCAGCTGGCAGGGGGCTGTGGGTTGGGAGTGAGGGGCACCGGGGAGCCTGCGGCTGGGGTGGCAGGGGGCTGCGGTCAGGAGTGAGGGGCACCGGCGGAGCTGGGAGGGGGAGGCCAGGGCTGGACTAGCAGGGGGCTGCAGGTCGGGAGTGAGGGGCACCGGGGAGCCCATGGCTCAGCTGGCAGGGGGCTGCAGGTCAGGAGTGAGGGGCACTGGCAGAGCTGGGGAACCCAAGCCAGTAATCGCCCCCTTTGGCTCACCGCTGTCCCATGACCCTGGTTCACAGCCCAAAGGCCACTTCCATTCTACTTCCTGGAAACCTCCCCCGCGGTGACTGGAGGAGCCGGAATCCCCCTTTGCCTCTCAGCTCTGCTGTGGTGCGGCTGTGAACCAGCTCCCCCCCCAGAGGTGGCTGCATCTCAGCACCAGGCTGAGATAAAGAACCTTGACAGAGTTATTGGAGCTGGGAGCCAGGACTCCTGGGTTCTATCCCAGGCTCTGGGAGGGGAGTGGGGCCTAGTGGTTGGAGCAGGGAGGCTGGCAGCCTGGACTCCTGGGTTCCCTTCCCAGCTCAGGAGCAGTTGTGAGTCCAGACCTAAGGAAGGCGAGAGGTTGGAGCTTCTACAGCTCATTCCCCGCTCCACACACACAAAAAAACGGGATCAGCTCCCAGGTCTGGGCTCGCTGGGTTAGCAAAGCTTGGAAAGACGCAGCATATGCAGCAGCCTGTCAATTTAATGCCTGTATGGGGATGTCCCAAAACCGAGCCTGCTCTGTCGGTGCCCCTCGCTCCTGACCCACAGCCCCCTGCCAGCCCAGCCATGCCCCCCCCCGACTTCTGCCGGTGCCCCTCACTCCTGACCCGCAGTCCCTTGCCATTCCTGCTAGCTCCTGTCTGTGAACCCCGCAATCAGCGAGTGAGATTGAATTAGGGGGGCTGTTTTCTCTCCTTTAATGCCACAATCACAAAATAATTCCAGCTCTCAGGGGATCCGGGCGCCAGCACCCAGCAGCCAGGTGGGGCTCTCCCCTGGCAGTCAGGGCTGGCCCCGATCCCCCAGGCGGTGCTAGGGGGCGCTGTGGTGCAGGGGGCAGGGTGGGGGCTCTCCCCAGTGGTCACGGCTGGCACCGATGCCCCAGGGGTGGGGGTCTCATTCCAAGACCTGTGCGGGGGAGGAGAGGGGGCAGGGCTCTGGGAGCGCCCCCTGCTGGGTGTGTGCGGCTCGCAGCTGGCGTGACGGCTCAGAGTCAGTCGGGGGTGGAGGGCAGGGTCACAGACATTGTTAGGGGCTGGGGAGCCAGACTGGCCAAGGGGGGGCTGGGGTGTTGGGAAGGAAATATGGGGTTGGGGGGCCCTATGGGGGGCTGTGTGGGCTCCCCCTTCCCCTTCAGCACCCACCGCACCCCCCTCCCAGCCGTCCCCCACTCCACTGACCCCCAGGATCTAGGTCAGCCCAGCCCCATCGCCCCAGGGCACAGCAGAGCAGCTGGGAGGGCTGCAGCGAGGGGGTGGGGGGAGCCGGATCTAGGTCAGCTCTGAGCATGAGTCAGGCTGGCTGGTGCATTGCAGGAGGGAGTGGGGGGTGGGGAGAGAGAGACGGGAGATGTGGGGATAGATAGATAGATAGATAGATAGAGGGGGTATCTGGGGATAGATAGATAGAGGGGGTGGATGGGGATAGATAGGTAGATACATAGAGGGGTGGATGGGGATGGATAGATAGAGAAGGTGGATGGGGATGGATAGATAGATAGATAGATAGATAGATAGATAGATAGATAGATAGAGGGGGTGGATGGGGATAGATAGATAGTGGATGGGGATAGATAGGTAGATACATAGAGGGGTGGATGGGGATGGATAGATAGAGAAGGTGGATGGGGATGGATAGATAGATAGATAGATAGATAGATAGATAGATAGATAGATAGAGGGGGTGGATGGGGATAGATAGATAGATAGATAGATAGATAGATAGATAGATAGATAGATAGATAGATAGATAGGGGGTGGATGGGGATAGATAGATAGATAGATAGATAGATAGATAGATAGATAGATAGATAGAGGGGATGTCTGGGAAGAGATTGATAGATAGTTAGAGGGGGTGGCCAGGGATAGACAGAGGGTGGATGGGGATACATGGAGTGATCACAACTTTTCACATCCCTTCCTGGCGCTCTGGAAAGGACCCACCTCCCACCCGGCTTTGTTAGCCGAGGGGCCCTGGTCCGGGCACTGCAGCACTCAGCTGTTATGGGCGAGTCTCTGTCACTATGGGGTCTCTTGGCAGTTATTGTTCGGGTCTCTCAAGCACAATTTATCATCACTGAGTCTCTCATCCAAACCCTAATGTTGCACGTTTGTTATTGTAGGGTCTCCATCAAAACACAGATGAACCCTGCTAGCCCAGCCCTGGGCTCCTCCCCATCCCAGGCCTGCCGGTGCCCCTCACTCCCAACCCGCAGCCCCTGCCAGCTCAGCCCCGGCCTCCCCCCAATCCCAGCTCTGCCGGTGCCCCTCACTCCCAACCCGCAGCCCCCTGCCACCTCAGCCCCAGCCTCCCCCGCCATCCCAGCTCTGCCAATGCCCCTCAGTCCCAACCCGCAGCCCCTGCCAGCTCAGCCCCAGCCTCCCCCACCATCCCAGCTCTGTCGGTGCCCCTCACTCCCAACCCGCAGCCCCTGCCACCTCAGCCTCGGCCTCCCCCGCATCCCAGCTCTGCTGGTGCCCCTCACTCCCGATCCGCAGCCCCCACCAGCTCAGCCCCAGCCTCCCCCCCCAGTCTCAGCTCTGCCGGTGCCCCTCACTCCTGACGCGCAGCCCCCTGCCAGCTCAGCCCTGGGCTCCCCCCACCCCCCAGCTCTGCCAGTGCCCCTCACTCCTGACGCGCAGCCCCCTGCCAGCTCAGCCCTGGGCTCCCCCCACCCTCCAGCTCTGCCAGTGCCCCTCACTCCTGACGCGCAGCCCCCTGCCAGCTCAGCCCCGGCCTCCCCCCCCAGTCTCAGCTCTGCCGGTGCCCCTCACTCCTGACACGCAGCCCCCTGCCAGCCCAGCCCTTGCTCTGAAGCAGGGTTTGGGGGGGATGTACATAATCTGGCTTTTTGACAGCATGATCCCCCCCCCCCACGCCCATGAACTGTTGAGAAGCTGGCAGTGCCTTAGCGGGGCTCCTGTGTTTGGTGTGAACACGACCCCGGCGCAAGGATGAAACATTAGTAGGCCGGGGGCTGCCAACGGCTTCCTGGGGCAAGTAGCATTAGGGGGCGCCCTGCTGTGGGGAGTGGGATCGGGGACCCTCCAGCAGGAGTCAGCAGGGACAGAGACCCCCAGCCTCACCCTCAGGGTGGGGGCCGCTCGGGAAGGGTCTCACCTTAGAATGGCATCGTCCCCTTGACACACGGTGTAGTTGTCGGCCGGCTGGTTGTACTCCAGGCTCCGCACCAGGAGCCCTGAGGGCAGAAAGAGAGAATGGATGAGACAATGCGTGGGGACGGTGTGCCCGGTGCTGAGATGCAGCCACCTCTGGGGTGGGGCAGCCAGGTAATAGCTGCACATAACAACACATGAGGCTGGTTCAACTGATGCTGAGATGCAACTACCTCTGGGGTGGAGCACAGTAGCTGTTTAATTAACAATTCAGTACAATTTCAGATAGGAAGTGATTGAAAATCTCAGCTCGAGGCCGGATTTAGGGAAGCCGAATGGAATCGCCCCAACTGGGGTCTGGCCCAGATCCGCCTATTCAAGCCCTGCCTCTTGGAGGAAATGCTAGGGCCCCTGGGAGCACAGCGCCCCCTACTGCCGCCCTGGAGCATCGGGGGCAACCCTGACTGCCCGGGGAGAGCCCCCACCCCTCTCACACAGCACAGCGCCCCCTAGCGCTGCCCTGGGGCATGGGGACCAGCCCTGACCGCCTGGGGAGAGCACCCACCCCGCTCATACAGCACAGCGCCCCCTAGAGCCACTCTGGGGCATGGGAACCAGCCCTGACAGCCGGGGGGAGACCCCACCCCCCTCATACAGCACAGCGCCCCCTAGAGCCGCTCTGGGGCATGGGGACCAGCCCTGACAGCCGGGGGGAGGCCCCCACCCGCTCATACAGCACAGCGCCCCCTAGCGCTGCCCTGGGGCATGGGGACCAGCCCTGACAGCTGGGGGGAGACCCCACCCGCTCATACAGCACAGCGCCCCCTAGCGCTGCCCTGGGGCATGGGGACCAGCCCGGACAGCCCGGGGAGAGCCCCCACCCCTCTCACACAGCACAGCGCCCCCTAGCGCTGCCCTGGGGCATGGGAACCAGCCCTGACAGCCGGGGGGAGACCCCACCCCCCTCATACAGCACAGCGCCCCCTAGCAGCCGTTGACTTTGGGGACGGGATCCTACCCGAACCCCCCGGAACGTGAGTTCAGCTGAGGCCAGCGGGAGGCGCTCACACGACTCTGCCCCCTACGCAGGGGCCGCTCTGATCCCAGCCCCGGGCGGTTTGTTCCATCGCCAGGGGGATTTCGGTGATGGATGCTCCCCCCGCCCCTCCCCCGGGACAGGGAGTCACAGGCCAAGAGCCCCTCAGGCCTCGGCAGCGGCTTGTCTCATTTCAACACCCGCATCTCAACCTTCATTGCCCCCCCCAATACCATGTAACAACCTCAGAGGAGCCAAGGGCTAGGATCATGGGGGGGCTGCGGGTCGGGAGTGAGGGGCACCAGCAGGGCTGGGATCATGGGGGGGCTGCGGGTCGGGAGTGAGGGGCACCGGCAGGGCTAGGATCATGGGGGGGCTGCGGGTCGGGAGCGAGGGGCACCAGCAGGGCTAGGATCATGGGGGGGCTGCGGGTCGGGAGCGAGGGGCACCAGCAGGGCTAGGATCATGGGGGGGCTGCGGGTCGGGAGTGAGGGGCACCAGCAGGGCTGGGATCACGGGGGGCTGCAGGTCAGGAGTGAGGGGCACTAGCAGGGCTGGGATCACGGGGGGCTGCAGGTCAGGAGTGGGGGGCACCGGCAGAGCTGGGGAAATCATGAGGGCCTGTGGGTCAGGAGTGAGGGGCACTGGTAGGGCTGGGGGGGCCAGGGCTGGGATCACGGGGGGCTGCAGATCGGGAGTGAGAGGCACTGGCAGGGGTGGAATCAGGGGGGTTGTGAGGGAGTGGGGGGCACCGGCAGGGCTGGGGGGACAGAGCTGGGATCAGGCGGGCTGGGGGGAGTGGTGGGCACAGGCAGGGGTGGAATCAGGGGGGTTGTGAGGGAGGGGGGGCACCGGCAGGGTTGGGAGGCAGGGCTGAGATCACGGGGTGCTGTGGGTCAGGAGTGGGGGGCACGGGCGGGGCTGCGGGTAGTGGGGGGGCACCGGCAGGGCTGGGAGGCAGGGCTGAGATCACGGGGTGCTGTGGGTCAGGAGTGGGGGGCACGGGCGGGGCTAGGGGGACAGTGCTGGGATCGGGGGCTGGGGG
Organism: Gopherus evgoodei; assembly: GCF_007399415.2. Taxonomy (NCBI): domain Eukaryota; kingdom Metazoa; phylum Chordata; order Testudines; family Testudinidae; genus Gopherus; species Gopherus evgoodei. The sequence continues at coordinate 5,480,124 of NW_022059983.1, forward strand.
CACAGGCAGGGCTGGGATCGGGGGGGCTGTGGGTCAGGAGTAGGGGGCAGGGCTGGGATCACGGGGACCCTCCCGGCTCCCTCAGGCCGATCCTGACCCGCAGCCAGGTGTGTCCCCCCGGCTGAGTGGGGACGTGACTCGGGGGGGCGGCCGGGCCCATGGGGTGACGCGGGGGGGGGCGGCTATTGGCCCGGGCGGGGGCGGGGCCGGTCCGTAGCTGCCGGGGAGGAGCCTGCAGCGAAACGGGGGCGCCCCCCCCCGTGACCCGGCCGGACACGGGGTGCGGCGGGCGAGCAGGGGGCTGCCGGTCGGGAGTGAGGGGCACCGGGGGCGGGGGGCTGCCTGGCAAAGCGGCTGGGAGGGGCGGATAGGAGCGGGGGGGGGAACAGGAGCGGGGGGGGGGGCGGACGGTCACTTTACATTCAGAGCCAGCGACAAGGTGACGGGGGGAGACGGGCACAGACAGAGCTCGATCATCGCCCGCCGCAAGATCCGCCCCTCGCAGAGACCCCCCCCCCAACCTCCCCCTTCCACCCCTTCTCTCTGCCAGCCGCCTGTCCCCCCCACCGCCCACCCCACCTTCCCCCAACCCCCGCCAGCCCCTCCTCTGGCCAGCCCCGTTCCACCCACCCCACCACCTGCCCCCGCCAGCTCTGCCAGCTCCCTGTCCCCCCACCCCAGCTCTGCCTGCCCCCCGTCAGCCCCCTGCCTGCCCCCCGAGCTCTGCCTGCCCCCTGCCCCTCCCCAGCCCTGGGCTCCCCCTGCTCTGCCAGCTCCCTGTCCCCCCACCCCAGCTCTGCCTGCCCTCCTGCCAGCCCCCTGCCTGCCCCCGCAGCTCTGCCAGCCCCGTCCCCCCCAGCTCTGCCTGTCCCCTGCCCCTCCCCAGCCCTGGGCTCCCCCTGCTCTGCCAGCTCCCTGTCCCCCCAGCCCAGCTCTGCCTGCCCCCCCGCCAGCCCCCTGCCCACTCACCCCAGCTCTGGGCTCCCCCCGCTCTGCCCGTGCCCCTCACTCCCGCCGCCGCAAGCCCAGCTCCTGGGGGGGGGGGGGATTAAAGTGGCTCTCGCTACATGACTAATAACACCCCTCCCCCCACCAGTCCCAGGCTAATTCAGGTGATTTATGGAGCCTGGGCAGGATTCACAGCGAGTCTAAATGCAGGAGTGGGGGCTGGGAGCCCGGACTCCTGGGTTCTCTCCCCGCTGGGGGCCGGGCAGTGATCTGAGCCAAGGCCTCGAGCTGGGAAGAAAATGCAGCAAATAAAACTGGAGACAGTGTGTGTAATAATGATCCTCGGGGCGTCCTTAACCAGCTCCGAGTGTGTGGGGGGGGGTCCCTGCTGCCCTGTGTTACATACTGAACCCCCGGGTACCTGATCGCTCACACTACACACACCAGCCCCTCCAGGACGGGCGCACACCCCCCACAGTCCCTCCAGGACAGACAGACACACACACTTCCCTAGGGCAGGGTAACCCCATTTAAATGCCACCCCACCCGCCCCCCACTCTCAGTCCGGCACAGAAGTGGGGGAGGCAGTCAGCTCTCTGCCTCCCAGAAGCCAGCTCAGGGCCACACACTACCCCCTCACCCCCGGGGGAAACTGAGGCAGTGATTGGGCCAGTAGGTTCCCCACTTCTCCTTGGGGCACTTTCAGGGGGCGAGTTCTGATGTTAGTCCGGAGTTACCCTCTGCCTGCACCGGGGCCAGGGCCGGATTTCGATAGCGAGAGGGGGGGTCTGCGGACGATGGGCAGGGCCCGCGAGAGAAGGTACCTATGTATTCATCCACCCATCCCCTCCCCTGAGCTGCCTGACAGATCCTTCCCATCCCCTTGCTCACACCAATATACTTCTCACCTGCCCGGCTTTGTGTTCCCGATTGGGGGGAGAGGAGAACAAGGGGATCACCACTGTGAGCCTCAGTTTCCCCTCCCATCCCTCCTCTCTCACTAGCTTCTCTCCAGGTCCCCTGCTCCAGATTCTTCAGTCCCTCCCATGCTGCGGTGGGATCCCAGTTGAGTGGGGCTGGGGAGGAGGGCAGGGATCCAATGCTGGAACTGGGTGCAAAGGAGCGTTGGGGGCAGGGGGGAGAGGAAATTGCCATCTGCCCCCAAAGCAGGAGGACGCTGATAGGAGCTGGCAGGGCTGCAGTCCCCTCCTTCGCGGCTTCCCGTGCTGGTGGCCTTTTCAAAATCAATAAGCTCTTTCTGAATCACTTGCTCAGACGGGGAGTCATGTCGGTGTTTCAGCCTGTGTGTCTTGGCCCTGGTGACTCCCCGCCCCCCACAGCGACACGCTGAGAGCTGGGCCCCCCCAACTCATGAGACAGCCTCCTCCAAATCACGTTTGCCCCCCACAAAATCATGTTGTTGCCTTCAGCCCCATGATGCCTAGAACGAGGCTGTTTATCTTCAAAATTGTGAGCTTGCTGCACCAAATCATGAGATCTTCTTCAAAACGTGCAAGACTGCCCCCCGACTGGGAGATTACCATAAAAACCAGAACACCACCTTCCCCGTTGCGGGCTTGCCCCCAAAGACAGGACATGGCCTTGAGAATCAGAAACCTGCTGCCACAAATCATGACCGTGCCCTCACAACCGTGAGACCGTGCCCCCCCAAATCACCAGACCACCGTTCAACCCCAGGGACTGCCCCACAAAAATCACACGTTTACCGTCAAAATCACCGGCTCGTGTCAGAACCCCCCAACCATCCCACTAAATCGTATGAGCATCACTGACAGCAGGAGACTGTCCCGCAAAATAACGAATTCACCGTCAAAGTCAGGAGATGCAGCGGAAATCATAACAATCCCCCCAAATCCCGAGACTGCACCCAAATCACAACACTGGCCTCAAATCACAAGATTTTAAACAGTCATAAATTTGGGGCCTTTATTTGCCTGCTGGGTTCCTGGACCCTGGGGGGGGGCGGGAATCACATCTTTACGCTTTCTTCCCCAACCACGGGAGATGGAACCAGACAATTTTAGTGAACTCGGCTGCTCCAGGTGGAGTCACGTCTTGAAACAACTCCTGTATATTGAGCTGTGATGAAGAGCTGAAGCAGACAGGTCAGGACTGTATGAGAGAGATAGGATAGAGGGGGTGGATGGGGTTAGATAGATAGATAGATAGATAGATAGATAGATAGATAGATAGATAGATAGATGATAGATAGATAGGAGGGGGTCTATAGGGATAGATAGATAGATAGATAGATAGATAGATAGATAGATAGATAGATAGATAGATAGATAGATAGATAGATAGATAGAGGGGGTGGCTGGGGATGGATAGATAGAGGGGGTGGCTGGGGATAGATAGATAGATAGGTAGAGGGGGTGGATGGGGATGGATAGATAGGTAGGTAGAGGGGGTGGATGGGGATGGATAGATAGATAGAGGGGGTGGACGGGGATATTTAGATAGGTAGATAGAGGGGGTGGATGGGGATGGATAGGTAGGTAGATAGAGGGTGCGGATGGGGATAAGTAAATAGATAGATGGGGTGGATGGGGATAGATAGTTGGGTAGATAGAGGGGATGGATGGGGATGGATAGATAGAGGGGGTGGATGAGGATAGGTAGGTAGAGGGGGCAGATGGGGATAGGTAGATAGAGGGGGTGGATGGGGGCAGGTAGATAGGTAGGTAGAGGGGGTGGATGGGGATGGATAGGTAGAGGGGGCGGATGGGGATAGGTAGATAGATAGAGGGGGTGGCTGGGGATAGGTAGATAGTTAGGTAGAGGGGGTAGATGAGGATGGATAGATAGGTAGGTAGAGGGGGTGGATAGATAGAGGGGGTGTATGGGGGTGGATAGATAGATAGAGGGGGTGTATGGGGGTGGATAGGTAGGTAGGTAGGTAAAGGGGGTGGATTGGGGATGGATAGGTAGGTAGATAGAGGGGGCGGATGGGGATAGGTAAATAGATAGATGGGGTGGATGGGGATAGATAGATAGGTAGATAGAGGGGATGGATGGGGATGGATAGATAGAGGGGGTGGATGAGGATAGATAGGTAGAGGGGGTGGATGGGGATGGATAGGTAGATAGAAGGGGTGGATGGGGATAGGTAGAGGGGGCGGATGGGGATGGATAGATAGAAGGGGTGGATGGGGATAGGTAGAGGTGGTGGATGGGGATAGGTAGAGGGGGTGGATGGGGATGGATAGGTAGATAGATAGAAGGGGTGGATGGGGATAGATAGATAGAAGGGGTGGATGGGGATGGATAGATAGATAGAAGGGGTGGATGGGGATGGATAGATAGAAGGGGTGGATGAGAATAGGTAGATAGGTAGAGGGGGTGGATGGGGATGGATAGGTAGATAGGTAGAGGGGGTGGATGGGGATGGATAGATAGAAGGGGTGGATGGGGATAGGTAGAGGGGGTGGATGGGGATAGGTAGATAGGTAGAGGGGGTTGATAGGTAGATAGAAGGGGTGGATGGGGATAGGTAGATAGGTAGAGGGGGTGGATGGGGATGGATAGGTAGATAGGTAGAGGGGGCGGATGGGGATGGATAGATAGAAGGGGTGGATGGGGATAGGTAGAGGTGGTGGATGGGGATAGGTAGAGGGGGTGGATGGGGATGGATAGGTAGAGGGGGTGGATGGGGATAGGTAGATAGGTAGAAGGGGTGGATAGGTAGATAGAAGGGGTGGATGGGGGTAGGTAGAGGAGGTGGATGGGGATGGATAGGTAGATAGAAGGGGTGGATGGGGATAGGTAGAGGGGGCGGATGGGGATGGATAGATAGAAGGGGTGGATGGGGATAGGTAGAGGGGGTGGATGGGGATAGGTAGAGGGGGCGGATGGGGATGGATAGGTAGAGGGGGTGGATGGGGATAGGCAGACAGGTAGAGCGGGTGGATGGGGATGGATAGGTAGATAGAAGGGGTGGATGGGGATAGGTAGAGGGGGTGGATGGGGATGGATAGGTAGATAGATGGGACGTCTGGGGATAGAGCTCCAGACAGAGGGCCGCTCTGGGGGGGAAGGGATGGACGCAGGCTGCAGCGTTAATCTCTCGCTCTCTGTCTCTCCAATCTCTCTCTAGACCATTGTCCTCAGCTCCTTTGTTTGGATGCTGAGTTGTCATCCTCCCCGCCCCCCCCCTGCCCTTTCCAGAGGCAGCTGGCCTGAGAACAGGGAAGCCCAAGGCCCTGGCAGAAGCTCCCTCTCGGTTCACTTCCCCTGCCCCCCTCCCCATTTCTGGGTGTGTGTGTGGGGGGTCCCTCTGCGTTGAATCCCATCACTACAGGGGCCAGCCAAGGGGACCTCATGGCCCAGCGTGAAAGCGCCTGCCTGGTGCAGCAATCCAGCGACAATGAATAGTGTGTGTGTCCCTGCTGCTGGGGAGAGAACCCAGGAGTCCTGGCTCCCCAGCCCTCCCCCCCATCCCACTAGGCCCCACTCCCCTCCCAGAGCTAGAACCCAGGAGTCCTGGCTCCCAGCCCTCCCCCCCATCCCACTAGGCCCCACTCCCCTCCCAGAGCTAGAACCCAGGAGTCCTGGCTCCCAGCCCTCCCCCCCCATCCCACTAGGCCCCACTCCCCTCCCAGAGCTAGAACCCAGGAGTCCTGGCTCCCAGCCCTCCCCCCCATCCCACTAGGCCCCACTCCCCTCCCAGAGCTAGAACCCAGGAGTCCTGGCTCCCAGCCCTCCCCCCCCATCCCACTAGGTCCCACTCCCCTCCCAGAGCTAGAACCCAGGTGTCATGGCTCCCAGCCCTCCCCCCCATCCCACTAGACCCCACTCCCCTCCCAGAGCTAGAACCCAGGTGTCATGGCTCCCAGCCCTCCCCCCCATCCCACTAGGCCCCACTCCCCTCCCAGAGCTAGAACCCAGGTGTCATGGCTCCCAGTCCTCCCCCCCATCCCACTAGGTCCCACTCCCCTCCCAGAGCTAGAACCCAGGAGTCCTGGCTCCCAGCCCTCCCCCGCATCCCACTAGGCCCCACTCCCCTCCCAGAGCTAGAACCCAGGAGTCCTGGCTCCCAGCCCTCCCCCCCATCCCACTAGGCCCCACTCCCCTCCCAGAGCTAGAACCCAGGAGTCCTGGCTCCCAGCCCTCCCCCCCCATCCCACTAGGCCCCACTCCCCTCCCAGAGCTAGAACCCAGGAGTCCTGGCTCCCAGCCCTCCCCCCCATCCCACTAGGCCCCACTCCCCTCCCAGAGCTAGAACCCAGGAGTCCTGGCTCCCAGCCCTCCCCCCCCATCCCACTAGGTCCCACTCCCCTCCCAGAGCTAGAACCCAGGTGTCATGGCTCCCAGCCCTCCCCCCCATCCCACTAGACCCCACTCCCCTCCCAGAGCTAGAACCCAGGTGTCATGGCTCCCAGCCCTCCCCCCCATCCCACTAGGCCCCACTCCCCTCCCAGAGCTAGAACCCAGGTGTCATGGCTCCCAGTCCTCCCCCCCATCCCACTAGGTCCCACTCCCCTCCCAGAGCTAGAACCCAGGAGTCCTGGCTCCCAGCCCTCCCCCGCATCCCACTAGGCCCCACTCCCCTCCCAGAGCTAGAACCCAGGAGTCCTGGCTCCCAGCCCTCCCCCCCATCCCACTAGGCCCCACTCCCCTCCCAGAGCTAGAACCCAGGAGTCCTGGCTCCCAGCCCTCCCCCCCCATCCCACTAGGCCCCACTCCCCTCCCAGAGCTAGAACCCAGGAGTCCTGGCTCCCAGCCCTCCCCCCCATCCCACTAGGCCCCACTCCCCTCCCAGAGCTAGAACCCAGGAGTCCTGGCTCCCAGCCCTCCCCCCCCCATCCCACTAGGTCCCACTCCCCTCCCAGAGCTAGAACCCAGGTGTCATGGCTCCCAGCCCTCCCCCCCATCCCACTAGGCCCCACTCCCCTCCCAGAGCTAGAACCCAGGAGTCCTGGCTCCCAGCCCTCCCCCCCCATCCCACTAGGCCCCACTCCTCTCCCAGAGCTAGAACCCAGGAGTCCTGGCTCCCAGCCCTCCCCCCCATCCCACTAGGCCCCACTCCTCTCCCAGAGCTAGAACCCAGGAGTCCTGGCTCCCAGCCCTCCCCCCCATCCCACTAGGTCCCACTCCCCTCCCAGAGCTAGAACCCAGGAGTCCTGGCTCCCAGCCCTCCCCCCCATCCCACTAGGTCCCACTCCCCTCCCAGAGCTAGAACCCAGGTGTCATGGCTCCCAGCCCTCCCCCCCATCCCACTAGACCCCACTCCCCTCCCAGAGCTAGAACCCAGGTGTCATGGCTCCCAGCCCTCCCCCCCATCCCACTAGGCCCCACTCCCCTCCCAGAGCTAGAACCCAGGTGTCATGGCTCCCAGTCCTCCCCCCCATCCCACTAGGTCCCACTCCCCTCCCAGAGCTAGAACCCAGGAGTCCTGGCTCCCAGCCCTCCCCCTCTCTATCCCACTAGGTCCCACTCCCCTCCCAGAGCTAGAACCCAGGAGTCCTGGCTCCCAGCCCTCCCCCCCATCCCACCAGGTCCCACTCCCCTCCCAGAGCTAGAACCCAGGAGTCCTGGCTCCCAGCCGTCCCGCACTCTAACCACTAGTTTAGAGATGGGAAAACTGTCAGGGCCGCCCAGAGGATTCAGGGGGCCTGGGGCAAAGCAATTTCGGGGACCCCTTCCATAAAAAAAAAGTTGCAATACTATAGAATATTATATTCTCGTGGAGGCCCTTGCAGGGCCCGGGGCAAATTGCCTCACTTTGCCCCCCCCCCCCGGCCGCCATGCAAACTGTGGCCCCTGGCCCCTCCCTGCCAGTCCCCCGCCCTTGCAGCCTCAGCTCACCCCACCAGCAGCGCAAGGCTCTGGGCAGAGGGGCTGTGAGCCCCTGGGGCAGAGCAGCTGCAGAGCCGGCCTGACCCGGTGCTCCAGGCAGCGCGGTGAGGGGGCAGGGAGCAGGCAGGGCTGGATAGAGGGCAGGGGAGTTCAGGGTGTGGATAGGCGTCAGGGTGGCCAGAGAGTGGGGAACAGGAGGGTTGAATGGGTGCAGGAGTCCCAGGGCGCAGTCAGGAAGGTGTGGGGGTTGGATGGGGCGGCAGGGGGCAGTCAGGAAGGAGGGGGGGTTGGATGGGGTGGCAGGGGGCAGTCAGGAAGGAGGGGGGTTGGATGAGGTGGCAGGGGGCTGTCAGGAAGGAGGGGGGGTTGGATGGGGTGGCAGGGGGCAGTCAGGAAGGAGGGGTGGGTTGGATGGGGTGTCAAGGGACAGACAGCAGGGGGGGTTGGATAGAGGGCAGGGGAGTTCAGGGTGGTGGTCGGGGGCAGGGGTGTGGATAGGGGTTGGGGTGGCCAGAGGGCGGGGAACGGGGGGTTGAATGGGTGCAGGGGTCCTAGGAAGGGGAAGTCAGAAAGGAGGGAGGTTGGAGGAGGTGGCAGGGGGCAGTCAGGGGTGGGTGTTCCGGGGCTGGTCAGGGGACAGGCAGTGGGGGGGATGGATGGAGCAGGGGTACCAGGGGAGGCCGTCAGGGGGCTAGAAGCAGGGGGGGGGGAATAGGGGGCAGGGGCTGGGCCATGCCTGGCCCTCCACACAATTTCTGAAACCCGATGTGGCCCTCAGGCCAAAGTGTTTGCCCACCCCTGCACTAGACCCTCCTCCCCTCCCCAAGAAGCCAGGAGTCCTGGCTCCCAGCTCCCCCTGCTCTGACCACTAGACTCCACTCCCTCCCAGGGCTGGGGAGAGAACCCAGGAGTCCTGGCTCTCAGATCGACTCCCAGCCTGGCAAAGGAAGAGGGAAAGAGGCAGAGCTGCTTTGTCACTGCCAAACTCCTAATGGGGGAAGATTTGTCTATTTCACACACGCCCCGCTGCCCCCCGCAGCTCAGTCCAGCCAATTCAGGTTCATTTCAGGGGATTGGTGGGAAGTGGGGGGGTGGGGGGGCGACCCTACAAAAACAAACCAGCATGCACAGCCCCAGGGGTTCTGAGAGAAACCACAACAACAGCGCTGCCCTTCCGAGTGACCCTACCATAACCAGGGTCTCCGTCCTGGCCCCTCCGCTCCCCTCCCCTCCCCACAGCCATTCGGCAGGGGATCCCCCAGCTCTGCCCCCCAAGAGATCCAGCTATTCATCCACCCGCTCTTTATCTCGCTGTCCACCTCTCCTTTACCTATTCCCCCCTTCCGGCTCCCTCGCCATTGTCTGGAGCCATCCACCCTCCCTGGTCCTGTCTAACCGATTTCCCTGTCTTCTCTCTTCATCCATCACCTCCCTCCCTCCATCCGCTCTGGTTCTCCCCCCCCCCGCCAATTTATCTATCTGCCCACCAGGGGACGAGGCCGACTGCCCCATGGGACTCCACAGAGGCGAAGCCAATGAACTGGTTTGCGGGTCCATCATACGCCCCCTCAATTCGAGGGGAAATGGGCACCTAGAGAGCTGGGCTCCCCGTCCCGTCACGTCTGCTGCCCTTTTCCCGCTGTGCCCAGGGCCCCAACTGCCCTGGCGTGCAGATGGGGAAGGGGTCGAAACCCCTTGGGGCAGCATGTGGGGCCCGGGAGGCTTCAGCTACAGGACTGAAGAGGTGAGGGGGCATCTGGGGATAGATAGATAGATAGATAGATAGATAGATAGATAGATAGATAGATAGATAGATAGATAGATAGAGGGGGTGGCTGGGGATGGATAGATAGATAGAGGGGGTGGCTGGGAATGGATAGATAGATAGATAGATAAATAGATAGATAGAGGGGGTGGCTGGGGATAGATAGATAGATAGAGGGGGTGGCTGGGAATGGATAGATAAATAGATAGATAGAGGGGGTGGCTGGGGATGGATAGATATATAGAGGGAGTGGCTGGGGATGGATAGATAGATAGATAGATGGATGGATGGATGGAGTGGCTGGGGATGGATAGATAGATAGATAGATAGAGGGAATGGCTGGGGATGGATAGATAGATAGATAGATAGATAGAGGGAGTGGCTGGGGATGGATAGATAGATAGATAGATAGAGGGGGTGGCTGGGGATGGATGGATAGATAGATGGGATGGATGGATTGATAGATAGATAGATAGAGGGAGTGGCTGGGGATGGATAGATAGATAGATAGATGGATGGATGGATGGAGTGGCTGGGGATGGATAGATAGGTAGATGCAGGTGGTGGATGGGGATGGATAGTTAGACGTGCATTGAAATTTACCCTGATTTCTCTTCTACACCAGCATTTAGTACCTGTTAGTATGTTCCTCTATCACTAACAAACAAGAACATGCAGACACACACCCACCAAGAGACACATGCAAACCCACACACAAATGGGCACGCACACATACACCCTGTCCACAAACACAATCATGCACATAAACGCACAATCAAAACACAACCACACCAGTACACTCACACAAACACATATGACACCACACAGATGTGTGTTCATACAGACATGTACTGTCTCACAAACGCATGTACCTCATGAAAGAGAATCATTCTAACAAACATACACTGACACACACAACTGCATACACACAACCACATACAATCTCACCAACACACAGACTTACACACAGTCTCATAACACAACCACACACACATTCTCACAAGCAGTGTGACACACACAAACACAGACACAAAACCACACATCTTCTCCTGAACTCAGACATCCACGAACAACACACACCCTCAACTGCACACAGACACACACAAATGTGCAAATACCCTGCCTAGCCTTTTTACTGCTGTCAGACACAACATCTCTGGGCGGGGGAGGGGGTAGAGGAACAACATTGCACCGATTGTAGTCAACCCCATTCCACTGATGGCACGACGGCAACACTCCTGAATCCGCCTGTTGTCTCTTGTGGTACACTCCCACTGGGCGCCGTCTGGGACAGGCACTGGGTTATTTTTTTGTCCCGAGTCTGTACAGTGCCTGGCGCAGTGCTGACAACAGGCACTTGTGGTGCAATGGTAACACAAAGTCGGTCAGAGAGATCCAGAATTGACCCGATCCTCAAAGGCTGTTGTTTTAAAGGATTCCCGATGTGCCATCAGCGCCGGGCCCTGGGCAGAAAGGGGTGGGACATGGTGCCAAGCGCCGGGATTTGGCCGCCCTCCAGTGGCTCCCTGCTCTCCCAAGGGGCAGGACAGGCAAAGCCCCCCCAGCACAGGGTGTCCTGTCCCTGCCTGGCGCTGCCCCAAGACTCAGTCATAGGATTGAGTCAGATCTGAAACCGCCATGATGTCCGGAGTCGCTGCATCAACCGGAGACCCCCCGGCTGGCACAACGGCCCCCAGGAGACGCCGCATGTTTGATTCGTTACGCCGAGGCCGGGGCAGATACCGAGCATTCCCCGTCCCCTTTGAGCCGCGAGTTTCATTATTAATTGTAACCAGCCTGATACCGAGAACACCGACCCCCAGAGCTCCCGTGCGCAAACCGGTGCCGAGGGCATCGCTCCAGGACATTGCAGCGGGCGGGTTTCATCCCATGTCCCGGTCTGCTCTCCAGGACCCCTGGCGCCCAGGGACGCAGCAATAACCCTGTTTGACAGCTGGGAAATTGAGGCACAGAGACACTAAGCGACTGGCCAAGTCACCCAGCAATCTGCGGTGGAGCAGAGATCTCAGCCGTGGGAGCCCGTATTTCACGCCGGAAGCCAAACCACTGGTCCACCCTTCCAACAGCAAAACCACCAACCCAGTTACATCAACCCCAGTCACGGCAACGCCGCTGACCCCAATCGTGCCAACAGAGCCCACCGACCCCAGTCAGCTCGGCCCACCGACCCCAGTCATGGCATTCCCCAACCACAGAACGCCAACGTCACCAGTCCAATCACCTCAACTCATCGACCCCAATAACGCCAGCCAAGCCCACCAACCTAATCACGCCATCGGACCCCACCGACCCCAAGCATGCCAGCACTCTGACCCCAAGAACCTCAGCCCCCGGACCCAGTAATGCCACCTACCAACCCCGTAATGCCACCGATGCAAGAACCTCAATCACCAAAACAGAGTCAGCTCCACTGATCCCCATCCTGCCAACCCATCCCCCTGACCCCCACCCAGTCAACCGACCCCCTGGACGACCCCCACCCTGCCAACTGACTCCCATCCAGCTAACCCATCCCCCCGACCCCCATTCCACCAACCGATCCCCAAGCCCCCACCCAGCCCACCAATAGACCCTCCCAACCCCCATCCTGCCAACTGACCCCCCATCCCACCAACCGACCCCTTGACCCCATCCAGCCAACCCCCCTGGACAACCCCCATCCTGCCAACTGACCCGCATCCCGCCAACCGACTCCCATCCAACCAACCCAGCCCCCTGGCCCCCATCCCGCCAACCGAGTCCCCCGACCCCCATCCTGCCAACCAACCCCAATCTTGCCAACCGACCATCCCAACCCCTATCCCGCCAACCGACGCCCCCCTAACCCCTATCCACTAACTGACCAATACCAACCCCATCCTTCCAACACTCATAATATCAGCCTACCCACACCAGCTACAGGCGCCCCGCAAATCCCATTGCCAGCATGTCAGTCCCACATATCCTGGCACTTCCAATCCCACAATGTGCTTGTTATTAACATCCCCTGTGTGACCTCAGCCTCACGTAACACCGTCCCCTCCTCTTCTGGATGGAGGAATTAAATGCCACTATCGGCCTGGATCCCTCTGCGGTTTCTACAGCCCAGTGAGGTGCTGCCACGCCGGAGCTGGCCGGGCTCAGAGCCACGTCGCAGGGACCCTGCAAACCTGGACAGCCGAGTCCCCAGGGGCTCAGCCAGGCTCCCCGTGGCTGCCGAGTCCCCGGGTACCAGGGCAGACAGGAGCAGAGGAAATGAACTCAGCGTGGTCACAGAGAGTAACCTGGCGGGTCTGCGCCTGCATCCACCCCGCACCCTCCAGCTAGCTAACCCCGTACACACCTCTCTATCCCCCCATCCATCTAACCCCGTACGCACCTCTCTATCCCCCCCCACCCCTCTATCCCCCCATCTATCTAACCCCATACGCACCTCTCTATCCCCCCATCCATCTAACCCCGTACACACCTCTCTATCCCCCCATCCATCTAACCCCGTACACACCTCTCTACCCATCCCCCACCCCTCTATCCCCCCACCCCTCTATCCCCCATCTATCTAACCCCGTACGCACCTCTCTACCCATCCCACCCCTCTATCCCCCCATCCATCTAACCCAGTACACACCTCTCTACTCATCCCCCACCCCTTTATCCCTCATCCCCCACCTCTCTATCCCCCATCTATCTAACCCCATACACACCTCTCTATCCCCCCACCCATCTATCTAACCCCGTACGCACCTCTCTACCCATCCCCCACCCCTCTATCCATCCCGCCAACCCCGTACGCACCTCTCTATCCCCCACCCCTCTATCCCCCAACCCTCTATCCAACCTCTAACCCCGTACGCACCTCTCTACCCATCCCCCACCCCTCTATCCATCCCGCTAACCCCGTACGCACCTCTCTATCCCCCACCCCTCTATCCCCCACCCCTCTATCCAACCTCTAACCCCGTACGCACCTCTCTACCCATCCCCCACCCCTCTATCCCCCATCTATCTAACCCCGTACACACCTCTCTACCCATCCCCCCACAGCCCTCTATCTACCCATCCCCCACCCCTCTACCCATCCATCCATTCCCTCATCCATCTATCCCCATACGCACCTCTCTATCCACTCACCCCCCTGCAGCCTTCTATCCATCTATCCCTCCATCTCCCCTCCATCCATCCCCCCTCCATCTATCTAACCCTATATGCACCGCTCTATCCACCCATCCCCCCCACAGCCCTCTATCCATCCATCTATCCCCCACCCCTCTATCCATCCACTCCCCATCTATCCCAATACGCACCTCTCTATCCACTCACCCCCCCGCAGCTTTCTATCCATCTATCCCTCCATCTCTCCTCCATCCATCCCCCCTCCATCTATCTAACCCTATATGCACCGCTCTATCCACCCATCCCCCCCACAGCCCTCTATCCATCCATCTATCCCCCACCCCTCTATCCATCCACTCCCCATCTATCTAACCCTATATGCACCTCTCTATCCACTCACCCCCCCGCAGCTTTCTATCCATCTATCCCTCCATCTCCCCTCCATCCATCCCCCCTCCATCTATCTAACCCTATATGCACCGCTCTATCCACCCATCCCCCCACAGCCCTCTATCCATCCATCTATCCCCCACCCCTCTATCCATCCACTCCCCATCTATCCCCATATGCACCTCTCTATCCACTCACCCCCCCGCAGCTTTCTATCCATCTATCCCTCCATCTCCCCTCCATCCATCCCCCCTCCATCTATCTAACCCTATATGCACCGCTCTATCCACCCATCCCCCCCACAGCCCTCTATCCATCCATCTATCCCCCACCCCTCTATCCATCCACTCCCCATCTATCCCAATACGCACCTCTCTATCCATCCATCCCACCACAGCCTTCTAGCCATCCATTCCCCACCTCCTATCTATCTAACCCCATACACATCCCTCTATCCACCCATCCCCCATCCCTCTATCCATCCATCTAACCCCATACGCACCTCTCTACCCATCCTCCCCACAGCCCTTAATCTACCCATCCACCCATTCCCTCAAGACCCCTATCTATCTATCCACCCATCCAGCTTTCTATGCTCACACCCCCACCTATCCACCCATCTATGGATCTAACATCTCTACATATCCTTCCTTTTCTTCCAGGGCCATACACCAGGATCCATGTGTGTCTCTCTCCTCCTGTATCATTCTCTCCTTCTATCCATCACCCGAGCCACACATCCCTTTCCGTCCCCTTCCACGGCTAGAGGGCTGCCTCCTCGTCGCCCCCACGGCACAGCCACCCACTCCCACATGCGGTACATGTGTGTCCACACAGACACACTCGCAGAGGAAATAGTTTGTATTCCAAGAGGTACAGAGAGAGGGGGGAAAGGGGGGGGGGATTCTGTATTCCAGAGACACACACACAGAGGAGAAAATACGATTATTTCAGAGAAACGCAAGCACTATACAATTCTATTTCAGCCGTGTAGACACACACACACAAATTGCGTATGCCAGTGATAGATGGTAATAGATGCAAACTGCCTATTCCAGAGGTACATATGCATAGTGATAGATAATTAGTCAATATTCTGGTAGCGTGAACACACACACACACAAATTCTGTCTACTGGAGATATAAATGGACATGGAGATAAAATATCATTATTCCAGTGGCAAAACACAGAGAGATCAAATTTGTATCTCAGTGTTAAACTGTGTATTCCGATGAAACACACACAGATCAAATTGTGCATCCCAAAGGTACACACACACACACACACAATTCTAGAGATGATACATACACCCAGAAATAAAAATTGTGCATTCCAGAGGTGCGCGCACACACACTGAGCAGGGCTCATCCTCTCCAGCAGGAGGCAGCAGGGACACACACACACACACACACACACACATATCAGATTGTGTATCCCATTTGCAAACCCAGATCAACCTGTGCACCCCCTCTTGGATAAATGCAGGCTAAGAGAGAAAATTGTGGGTCACACAGAGAGCAAATTGTGCACCCCAGAGGCGCACGCCAAATTGTGCATCCTAGTGCCTCTCTCTCACAGACACACACCAAATTGTGCATCCTAGTGTCTTTCTCACACACACGCAGATCAAATGGTGCATCCTTGTGTTTCACACCCAGAGCAAATTGTGCATCCAGGGGCATACCCCGAGGTGTGTACCCCCCACCCCCCCACCCCGCGGGCTCAGCCCCTCCGGCAGCGGGCCACACCCCCCAACCCCCCCGGGCCAGCACTGCGGTACCTCGGCAGAGCAGGAGCAGCCCCAGCCTGCAGAGCAGCCAGCCCGGCCAGGCGGCCCCGCTCATCGCGGCTCCGGCTCCGGCTCCGGCTCCGGCTCCGGCCCCGGGGATGCGGCGGGACGGGACGGGACGGGACGGGACGGGCGGACGGAGCGACCCCCGGCGCGTCAGATCGGGGCTGCGCGGGGGAGGGGGCAGCGGGGGGTGGTGTGACGTGTGCTGGGGGGGATGGATAGAATGTTAACAGCGATCGAGGGGGAGCGACCAATCAGGGGCCAGGAGCGGGAGGGGCGGGGCCAGGCACGCAAATGAGGCCCGGGGAGTGGGCCAATGGGAGAGGGGAGCAGCCAGGTGTGGGAGGGGGCGCTGATTGATGAGGCGTCCTTTGTTACTGCAGCACTGCTGGGGGGCGGGGCCAGGGGAGCTCCCCGCACCTGGGATCCCCCCCATCGCCAGCCCCAGCGTCACAGGGGCTGGGGGAGACCCCCATTGTCCCCTCCAGCCCGGCCCCTCAAGGAGCAGCCCCTCCCCCACTGCAGTACAGCGCCCCCCAAGGCATTGGGGGCCGGCCCTGACTGCCAGGGGGGAGCCCCCACCACCACCCAGGGGCTGGGGGAGACCCCCATTGTCCCTTCCAGCCCCCCGAGTCCGGCCCCTCAAGGAGCAGCCCCCCGCTGCAGTACAGCGACCCCTCCCGGGGCATGGGGGCCAGCCCTGACTGCCAGGGGAGAGCCCCCACCACCACCCAGGGGCTGACTGTCAGGCGAGCATATTGACTGTTCTGCTCTAGCTCTGCCTACATGGGGGGGGTGCTAATTACCTGGGGTTAAATTGCTCCTCCTAAGCCCCCTCCTGATGCACATGAGGAGTGGGCAGGGGATCCTCCAGAGGGGCAACATCTACACCCTGTTGAGGGACGAATATTTCCCAGGAGGATGCAGGCTGGAAGATTTTAGCTGTCCTGTTTAGTAGGGGTATTACGGTAGTCCTGCCAACAGGATTGGGCCCTGTGGTCCCACTGGGCCAGAGACAAACCCTGCCCCAGCTGAGATCAGGGCCCCTCCTGCTTTATGGGTGGGGAAACCGAGGCACAGTGATGCTGAGTATCACGGGGTAGCCGTGTTAGTCTGGATCTGTGAAGAGGAACAATGAGTCCTGTGGCACCTTAAAGACTAACACGTATTGGAGCATGAGCTTTCGTGGGTGAATACCCACTTCGTCAGACACAGAGCGATGCTGTGATCTGCCAAGGTCACACGCAAAGTCTGTAGAAGAGACAGCAGTAGAACCCAGGAGTCCTGGCTCCTAGACCCCACTCCCTTCTCAGGGTCAGGGATAGGACCCAGGAGTCCCGGCTCCTAGACCCCACTCCTTTCCTCTCCCCTCCTGGGGCTGGGATAGAAGCCACAAGTCCTGGCTCCCATCCCCCCTTCTCTAACCACTAGCCCCCATTCCCCTCCCAGAGCCAGGGAGAGAACCCAGGAGTCCTGGCTCCTAGCCCCCCAACCCTTAGACCCCACGTCCATCCCAGCAGCTGCAGTGGGTCAGAGAGTCCAGTTCTGTGGCTGGATTTAGTAAAGGAGTTCGGTGATTTTGTGACCGTTAATAACATTTGTTACCATGGCAACAGGGCTAATGAAGGAGGCAGGGTAATCAGCTGTCCTGCCGTAAGGGGAAGTCAGTTACCCATAGTGGGGTCGAGGGCAGGACTCCTGGGTTCTAGCCTGGCTTTGGGAGGAGAGCAGGGTCTAGTGGGTTAGCGCAGGGGAGGGTTGGGAGTCAGGACACCTGGTTCATTCCCCAGCTTTGGGAATGGGGCGGAGTCTAGCAGTTAGAGCTAAAGAGAAGTAAGAAGTCTTGTTTCGCCGACATGTTCATGGTAAGTCCCTTGGTGAAGAAATTCATGGAAGCGCCACCACTTCCTTTTCTAGCTTAACCACCCCAGGAATTCTGAGCTCTCCCCGGTGTGTCTGTTACACCGAGCCCAGCGGTGGAGCTGGGCCCCTGAGATCCCCAACAGGAACCCAACCCTCTTGGGAAAACAGACCCCCATCCACAGGGTACACAACAGCACTGGGAAATGGGAGGGGAGTGGGGGCTAGTGGTTAGAGGAGGCAGGTGGGCTGAGGGCCAGGACTCCTGGGTTCTAGCCCCAGTTCTGTGCAGCAGTTTCACAAGGTTTTGTTCCCATAATAGCCATGATGTGTGTTCAGCTTCCCAGCCCCAGGTTTCGGCCCTGACCATTTGTCTGGCCCAGGTGAGAAATGGGTCTCAGCAGGTGGCTTCAGCCTCCTGGCAGCTCCTGGCATCTGGGCATGCTCAGACACCAGGCAGGACCTCCCCCGCCTTTAGAGTTGAGGAAACTGAGGCACAGAGAAGGGAAGCAATTGCTGCAGGTCACACAATGAGCCTCAAAGGGAACCCAGGAGTCCTGACACCCAGCTTCCACCACAAGGCCCCACTCCTGTCCCAAAGCTGGGGATAGAATGCAGGAGACCTGGCTCCCACCCCCCTGCTTTAACCACTAGACCCCACTCTCCTCCCAGAGCCAGGGATAGAACCCAGGAGATCTGGCTCCCACCCCCCTGCTTTAACCACTAGACCCCACTCTCCTCCCAGAGCCAGGGATAGAACCCAGGAGTCCTGGCTCCCAGCCCGTCCCTCCCCGCCAGCTCACAGTCATTCTGTCTCCTGTTGCGGAGCTCAATTCAATTACGTTTATTACCCACAAACAGCAAATATAAACAACCAGGAATAATTGGGAGCGTAGCTGCATTGATTTCATCTTGACTGGAAGCCCTGGGGGGATTGGACTTGCGGAGGGGAGGGCTCATGGGGTCGGGGGTTGTGAAGTGTGAGAGTGTTTCTCTCTCTCTCTCTCTCTCTCACACACACACACACACACACACACCTAGCTCTATAGCACACGGGGATATAAACACACTGGGCCCTTGTGCTGTTATACTCACAGATTGCCTCTCAGATCACAGGCTCCGGTACCCCTGCAGAAATATCAGGGGGCTGCGGGTCAGGAGTGAGGGGCACCAGCCGAGCTGTGGAGTGGACCCAGCATTGGGATAGCCAGGGCTGCGGGTCAGGAGTGAGGGGCACCGGCACAGCTGGGGGAAAGGGGTGTAGGGCTGGGCTAGCCGGGGCTGTGGGTCGGGAGTGAGGGGCTCTGGCAGAGCTGGGGGGTGGACCCAGCACTGGGATAGCCAGGGCCGCGGGTCGGGAGTGAGGGGCACCAGCGGAGCTGTGGAGTGGACCCAGCACTGGGATAGCCAGGGCTGCGGGTCGGGAGTGAGGGGCACCGGCACAGCTGGGGGAAAGGGGTGTAGGGCTGGGCTAGACAGGGCTGCAGGTCGGGAGTGAGGGGCACCAGCAGAACTGGGCGTGGAGGGGGGGTATAGGGCTGGGCTAGCCGGGGCTGTGGGTCGGGAGTGAGGGGCACCGGCAGAGCTGGGGGGTGGACCCAGGCTGGGCTAGCCCGGGCTGTGGGTCGGGAGTGAGGGGCACCGGCACAGCTGGGGGGAAGGGGTGTAGGGCTGGGATAGCCAGGGCTGCAGATCAGGAGTGAGGGGCACCAGCAGAACTGGGCGTGGAGAGGGGGTGTAGGGCTGGGCTAGCCAGGGCTGTGGGTCGGGAATGAGGGGCTCTGGCAGAGCTGGGGGTTGGACCCAGCACTGGGATAGCCAGGGCTGCAGGTTGGGAGTGAGGGGCTCTGGCAGAGCTGGGGGGTGGACCCAGCACTGGGATAGCCAGGGCTGCGGGTCGGGAGTGAGGGGCACCGGCAGAGCTGGGGAGTGGACCCAGGCTGGGCTAGCCTGGGCTGTGGGTCGGGAGTGAGGGGCACCGGCACAGCTGGGGGGAAGGGGTGTAGGGCTGGGATAGCCAGGGCTGCAGATCGGGAGTGAGGGGCACCAGCAGAACTGGGCGTGGAGAGGGGGTGTAGGGCTGGGCTAGCCGGGGCTGCGGGTCGGGAGTGACGGGCTCTGGCAGAGCTGGGGGGTGGACCCAGCACTGGGATAGCCAGGTCTGCAGGTTGGGAGTGAGGGGCTCTGGCAGAGCTGGGAGGTGGACCCAGGCTGGGCTAGCCCAGGCTGTGGGTCGGGAGTGAGTGGGGGCATTACACGGTGTGCCTGCCAGAACCACGCCCATTCCCTCTCGCTGTCCGTTTAAAGGACCCCCCCAGCCCAGGAGCCCAGGCCAGATGTTTCCTAGCCATAGCCCTGCCCCCGCCGGCCCCTTAGCACACTTTCAATTTCAAGTTCCAGGCAAAGGGGGAACCTGGACTCCGGTTCCTCGCTGCCTCACATCTCCCCAGGCCTTGCTTGGGGCTGCAGCTGCGGAGCTGGGTCAGGCAGGGACAGGACAGGCGGATCCAAGGGCCCTGATCTCCCACCGCCCGGCTGCAGGTGAGTCTGTCCGGGAGGTTCCTGGGTGGGTGGTGGGAAAGGCCCAAGCCCTGGAGAGAGATGGGCAGACTGGGTTGGGGCGGGCGGGTGGGGAACGGAGAGGGAGGCAAAGAAAGGGCTGGTGCTGGAGTGGGAGTGAAACCCCCCACCCAAGTCTCATGGCTCCAAGAAGGCTGATTCCCCCCGCATCCCTCGGTGGAGAAGGACCTAGGAGTCCTGGAGCACCGACAGCCCATGAGCTCCCCGGGTGACGCTGTGGTTCAGAGTGTGAGTGGGAGCCGGGAGGTGGGGTCCTCTCTGGATACAGCGTGGGGGACGCCATGACTGGAGACTGCGCCCAGCTCTGGGTGGATGCACGTCAAACAGGACATCAGAGGAGGTCAGAGAAGAGTGACAGGGACGATCCGAGGGCTGGAAAACTTGCAGCAGGAGCTCGATCTGTGGAGTTTCTCCAGAGACGGTTCACGAGGGATTTGATCCCAGTCGGTCAGCGTCTCCCTGGGGAGTAGGTTTTGGGGAGCAGAGGGCTGGTTAGCCCAGCCAGGACAGGCAGAGCGCAGGAGCTGACAGCTGGGGGGTGAGGCCACATGAATCGAGACTGGCAATAAGGGGCAGTTTTTCCCCAGGGAGGGGAACAGATCCTTGGAGTGACGGTCCCAGGGCCAGGGCAGATTCTCTATCATTGAGCTTTCCATCGAGAGCAAGTGTCTCTTGCTGCAAGCACCGCTATTGCTCAACCATCAGCTATGGGCTGGACGGAGGAATCCCTGGTTCTCTGGCCCGGGCTATGCAGGAGGTCAGATGGGATGAGCAGAACAGGAATAGAACCCAGGAGTCCGGACTCCCAGCCTCACCTCCCTCCCCTGCATCAAATCCATGACCGAAGCAGGAAGGGCCGGGGTGGGGTGGGGAGACAAGCAGCAAATCTGACACCAGTCAAATCCAATGTTGAGACCATCGACCTGTGGAACACCTTGCCACCGGATGCTGCCATGGCCAGCTGCTCGGCCAAAGGAAAGGATGTTGGGTCAGACGACAGGGAAGGCCTGGAATTAAAGTGTTGGCCTGGGGGACTCAGGGCCACAGGAAACTCATTGCCAATCACAGCACAGAAGAAAGCAAGAGGTGGTCCTGTGAGTAAGGCTGCGTGGCTGTCACAGAGGTCAGGGATTCTGTGACTTTCCGTGACCTCCTTCACTTCTGCAGCCGCCAGTGCAGGCTCAGGGGCCGGCAGCAACAGTTTGGGCTCAGGGCTGGGGCAGGCAGTTGGGGTGCGGGGTGGTGCTTACCTGGGGTGGGGGGCTCCCCAGCTCCCACTGGTATGTCCCTGCAGCTTCTAGGTGGAGGGGCCAGGGGGCTCAGCGTGCTACCTACGGCCGCAGGCACCACCCCTGCAGCTCCCATTGGCTGTGGTTCTTGGCCAATGGGAGCTGTGGAGTCAGCACTTGTAGGAGCAGCACACAGAGCCCCCCTGGCTGCCCTGCCAACTCCACCCCCCAGCACTTTTAGGGGTCTTGGGCTCTGTGCCCCCACCCTCCCAACATCAGTGGTGGTCCTGGACCACCCCCTGAGCACCTGTGCCACCTCCCCACCCTCCGCCAGGCCTCCTGGGCCAAGTTT
Organism: Gopherus evgoodei; assembly: GCF_007399415.2. Taxonomy (NCBI): domain Eukaryota; kingdom Metazoa; phylum Chordata; order Testudines; family Testudinidae; genus Gopherus; species Gopherus evgoodei. The sequence continues at coordinate 5,501,973 of NW_022059983.1, forward strand.
TAGTTAAGGGTATATGGTAAAAGTCAGGGACAGGTCACAGGCCCTGAATTTTTGTTTACTGCCTGTGACCTGTCCATGATTTTTACTAAAAATACCTGGGGCTAGAACGTGGCCTCGCCTAAGAGTGGTCTTGTTCTTTCCTTGGAAGCAGCTGGGCTTTGCTAGAGACAGGACGCTGGGGTAGATGGGCCCGTTGAGCAGTTTCTTGCTCCTTGAGTGTTCCAGCTTTAGCCACTAGACCCCATTCCCCAAGGCAGGAATAGAACCCAGCTCCCACTGCTCTAACCACTAGACCCCACCCCGAAAGGCAGGACTAGAACCCAGGTGTCTTGAGTCCCAGCCCTTAAGCAGGCCCGAGGCTGCCAGGTGGAAAGCCCCGTCCAGGCACAGAAGCTCGGCACTTTCTCCTGCTGGGTTAGGCGTGTGCATTGTGAAACCACTTCAGCTTTTGAGGTTTTCTGCATCAGCCAGAGGCAGTTCCCCTTCCCGTTGCCTGCCCCCAGCCTGCCGAGCCTTATGTGTGCCAGTGACGCTCAGGTCTGTGCCGGGGATCTGGCTGGTCAGATGTCAAACACATTTATCCCCAGCAAGAAGGGAACGCAGTGGAGAGGGCTCTGACGTGAGGGCAAAGTTGCTCTGAATTCTCAGCCTCCTGATTCTGCTAATTCACAAATCCGTCCATCTGGAACCCAGATGGGCCCCTGGATTGTTCCAGTCTCGTCTCTGGCACAGCCCAGGCAAGGGGCACTCAATTAGTCCCCCCGTACTGAGCACAATCCCTTGTGTTTGCCAAGAGCATCTTCCGGAAAAGCCACCAGGTGGTTGTTCGGCTGTTCTTAAAACCCTCCAGTGATGGAGATCCCTAAAACACCCTTGGAAGCCAATTCCAGAGCATCTCCCCATTGAGAGTTAGAAAGTGTTTCCTAAGCTCTGATCTAAAATGTACAAACTTTTAAATTTGGGGAGTAAAAGTGCTGAGTTTGCAATTTAAAAAGAATTGGTTTTTAAAAAATCTTTAACCTTGTTCTGTTTTTAACCAGCCAGCCAGCCTGACAACTGGATTTTTTTAAATGTAAAAATCACTGTTTTTCCCCCCAAAAAGCCAGTTTTCAAAAATCGAAGCTTGGGCTAAAAGCTGTTTTCTGAAAACTCAAGACTTTTATGAAGCCTCCGAATGGTTTTCATCAAAACTGACGGTTTTGAATCAAACCCCAAAGACAGTTATTGGAACCTGATTGGGTATTTTTCCCTTACCAAAAATCTGTTTTCAAAACCTGAGCGTTTGGGCTTAAAACCGTTTATAAAAACTGAACATTTGACTCAAATCCCACATTTTTTCTTACCAAAACTGCCATTTTTTATCCATCCTCCAAAACATTTACTGAAACTCCTAAATTTTTTACCCCTGTCAGTTTCCAAAACCTGAAAAAAATCCAGTTTCCACATTTTTCATTGACAGCAAAAAAAAATTGCGTTACATCCGTGAAAAGGAACCAGACCTGGTTTGAAATTCCTGGTGATAAATCACTGACGTGTCCAACTGGCTCCATCCATTTCCCTATTACTCCAGAGTCCTTGCTCTCACTTAGGAAGGAAAGGGTCATACAAGGGTGCTGATGAGGATATTACAAAAATCCTGGGCACAGAATGCTCAGATCAAGAGGTGATCCATAGCTCTGCCTTGTAGCAGTGAGTTCCACTGGCCATATCCCAGCTGATCTGAGAATACCCAGCCTGGATAGTCTGGAGGACCAGAGGGTGCTCAGAGAAGTCTTGTCCAATGGTATGTTCCTAACCCTCTCTGGTATGTCTCCCTTCCTTGTCTTCCACTCTCCCTTTCCCCCTTCTCTGTCATCCCTTCTAATCCCTCTTCTGTCTCTCCCCAGGGCACCATGGACCGAGGCAACATGACTCTTCAACCAACCACTGGGGAGAATTCCAGCCAGACCCTAGCTGCTGTGAGTGCCACTCACCTGGCCACAGCCGTGTTGCTCTTCACCACCTTCCTGGTGGGTGTGGTGGGGAACGGGCTGTACCTGTGGGTGCTGGGACTGAAGATGAGGAGGACGGTGACCACGCTCATGTTCCTCCACCTGGTCTCCTCTTACCTCCTCCTCACCCTGCTGATCCCCTTCTTCGCCGTCTACGTCCTCCTGGGTTTCCACTGGGTCTTCGGCATGGCCATGTGCAAGCTTCTGAATGCCTGCATCTCTGTGGGCATGTTCACCTCCGTCTTCCTTCTCACCCTCATCAGCCTGGACCGTTACACACTCACTCACCGTCCCATCTGGTGCCGGCATCATCGTACCGTGCCCTGGGTCAGGAAGCTGGTCGTGGGCGTGTGGCTGGTCTCCTTAGCCCTCAGCGCTCCCTACCTGGCTTTCCGGGAGACCCGGGTGGTGGATGGGGGAAGAATCACTTGCACCAACAATTACACCCTCTCCGGAATCTGGAATGGAGCCGAGACCCAGGACCAAGGCAGACAGGTCCACCTGGCTGTCCTCATGGTCCGGTTCCTGCTGGGCTTCCTGCTGCCCTTCTGCACCATCGCAGGATGCTATGGCTGCGTGGGGCTGGAGATGAAGGAGAAGGGTTTGGCACGAAGCAGGAAGCCCTTCAAAGTCATGGTGGCTGCAGTGGTTTCCTTCTTCCTCAGCTGGCTGCCCTACCACCTCTACCACGGCTTGAAGTTCTTCAAAGATGGGTGGGAGTTGGACTCCATCCTGGTCATTTACACGCTCACCTCCTGCTTCAACGCCTGCTTCACCCCTGTCCTCTACCTCTTCGTGGGGCGGCGGTTCCAGCAGGTGCTCAAGACATCCCTGCTTGCTCTGCTTAGGGAGACTTTTGCTGAAGACCTCAGCGGCAATGGTGCTATCTCTCATGAGAGCTCCGGGGTGGTAGCTGGCAAATTGGAGCTGCCTGAGCAAGTTATGGGGCCTCTGGATTCAGGGTCAGGGAGCTTAGAACCCAGGGTTCTAGATTAATTGATGTAGAGCTTAATGGCCTCTAGCTCTCCCGGCACCAGAAAGTCTGGTGTGATGCCGCAGGTTCTAGAATCATGTCATGTTCTGAAGTGTTACAGGTTCCAGATTTCTTGATGCTTTCACAAAAATCAGAATGGTTCTTGGCTGAGTCTAGAACACCATGGGTTCTAGTTCATCCCCCTTCAAACCTCTGGCATGATTTCATATGTTCTAAATTCGCAATTTGTTCTATAACAGTGTGGGTTCTAGATATCTCCCCCTTTAAACTCCCGATGTAGCCCGGCATGTTCTAGCTTCCTGTTTTGTCCTATAGCTTCATGAGTTCCCGACCTATTTTAGCTCATCTAAAAACCACAATTTCTCTGTATGTTCTAGTTTTATGATTGGTTTAATGGGTTCTAGGTCAATCATGCTTTAAAACCCTGATGTTCTCTAATGGGTTATGGATTCCTGACTGTTTCTTAGAACTGTGCATGTCTCAGATCTCAAATGCTCAATAACTCAATGGTTTCTAGTTCAGTCTAGAATTACATGGATTCTAGATCACTCACCATTTAAAACCCTGGTGTGACCCTGTGACTGTGGTCCTAGTGGGGGCCACCTAGGGCCATAGAATCATAGAATATCAGGGTTGAGGGACCTCAGGAGGTATCTAGTCCAACCCCCTGCTCAAAGCAAGACCAATCCCCAACTAAATCATCCCAGCCAGGGCTTTGTCAAGCCGGGCCTTAAGAACCTCAAAGGAAGGAGATTCCACCACCTCCCTAGGGAACCCTTTCCAGTGCTTCACCACCCTCCTAGTGAAATAGTGTTTCCTAATATCCAACCTAGACCTCCCCCACTGCAACTTGAGACCATTGCTCCTTCTTCTGTCATCTGGTACCACTGAGAACAGTCTAGAGCCATCCTCTTTGGAACCCCCTTTCGGGTAGTTGAAAGCAGCTATCAAATCCCCCCTCACTCTTCTCTTCTGCAGACTAAACAATCCCAGTTCCCTCAGCCTCTCCTCATAGGTCATGTGCTCCAGCCCCCTAATCATTTTTGTTGCTCTCCGCTGGACTCTTTCCAATTTTTCCACATCCTTCTTATAGTGTGGGGCCCAAAACTGGACACAGTACTCCAGATGAGGCCTCACCAATGTTGAATAGAGGGGAATGATCACGTCCCTCAATCTGCTGGCAATGCCCCTACTTATACAGCCCAAAATGCCGTTACCCTTCTTGGCAACAAGGACACACTGTGGACTCATATCCAGCTTCTCATCCACTGTAACCCCTAGGTCCTTTTCTGGAGAACTGCTGCCTAGACATTCAGTCCCTAGTCTGTAGCAGTGCATGGGATTCTTCCGTCCTAAGGCAGGACTCTGCACTTGTCCTTGTTGATCCTCATCAGGTTTTTTTAGGCCCAGTCCTCTAATTTGATCACTCAGTTAGGGTGAACTGCAAAGAATGGGGCAGCCAAACCCCCCAAAGCGGGTGAATATTTCAATACTTAGATTTACCAGCCAGCAAAAAACAGCTTCGTTATTACCTCACTGGTTATTCAGACGTCCAAAGAACACAGTTCCCTTCAAGTGATCCAGCCACAGGCCTCATCCAGGTACCCACGTCAAATATGATGAAAAATTTTGTAAATCTCATTTCATTACATGAAAGAAATGGTCCTACCACCCCGAAAGGATTGGACACATCACCTCCCAGGTTAAGGAATGTTTCAGATCTTATCCGAATACATGCTACAGCCAATTCCTATTAACTAAACTAAAATGTATTAAAAAACAAAAGAGAGAGAGGCTGGTTAAAGATCTATACACATACAGACTGAGTTCAGTTCACTGAGGTGCAGATTCACAGCAGAGCTGGTGAGCTGTGTAGCTGCAGAGTTCCTTTAGAATACAGTTCATAGATCACAGTCCAATGTCGAAATCTCATATTCAGGGCCTATCAGCATAACTGGGACCTCAGTCTTGCGCCCATGGCCGGCAATCTGCAAAGGGCGGCAGTCCATGTGGCTTTGCCCCCAAGCAGCACGCCGAATTGCTGTTGTGGATGGCGGGGGCAGGCCGTGTGCCGTTAGGGCGGCATGCGCGTTAATGTAGCCATTAATGGTTTTCAAGGAGAACTTACCCTGGCATCCAGCTGTGAAGGCTGTGAACTGTTGTACCTCAGTTTCCCCTTGTGCCCAGCAGTTCATGCTTGTTGTGGTTTTTTCTGCTGTGGAAAGTTTCAAGATTAGATACAGGCACCAACTGTGAGATACCAGCATCACCAGGCCTTTTAACATAGACCATGTTGTCATGTAATGAAACAGTCTAACCATGAAGGCTTTTGCAACACAACGAGTTCGTATGTCTCACCCCCAACACATTCAAGGGTTTTTCCAAACCTCCCCCCCCCCTCCCGATTGTACCTTGTTACAGTTCTTAGGATCAGCGACAAGTTAGTTACAGTCATTAGCAACAATGTCAGTTATAATAATAGGAGATATACACCTATCTTATAGAACTTGAAAGGTCATTGAGTCCAGCCCCCTGCCTTCACTAGCAGGACCAAATACTCATTTTTGCCCCAGATCCCTAAGTGGCCCCCTCAAGGACTGAGCTCACAATCCTGGGTTTAGCAGGCCAATGCTCAAACCACTGAGCTATCCCTCCCCCCTCTGTTGACAGTTCTATCACATGTGAACATTCACAGTCATTTTTGTCACGCCAGGCCTAGGGCAACCAGAGAGCAAGTGTGAAAAATCAGGATAGGGGATGGATGGTAATAGGAGCCTATATAAGAAAAAGCCCCAAATATTGGAACTGTCCCTATAAAATCAGGACATCTGGTCACCTTAGTTTAGACAAATCATTCTTTGTTCCATGTCCCTTTTGAACTTTTGTAGCTTTTTCTTGACCTCAGAGTCTTCCTTAACAAAGGCTTTCAATTTAACCACTTCCTTGGGGGTTGGGGATCTGAGGGTTAACCTGTGGCTTTTATTTGCATGATCAACTTTTTCCCTTTCTCCCCATGGAGTAGGGTCAGAATCTGAGCTCGTTTGCGTAACAGAGTCGATTGGCTGGCTGGGTGCGTCCCCATTGCCAATGGCCGTGGGCCGGCTGGGGGCGTCCCCGCTGCCAATGGCCGTGGGCCGGCTGGGGGCATCCCCACTGCCAATGGCCATGGGCCGGCTGGGGGCGTCCCCGCTGCCAATGGCCATGGGCCGGCTGGGGGCGTCCCCGCTGCCAATGGCCATGGGCCGGCTGGGGGCGTCCCCGCTGCCAATGGCCATTGGCTGGCTGGGTGCGTCCCCATTGCCAATGGCCGTGGGCCGGCTGGGGGCGTCCCTGCTGCCAATGGCCGTGGGCCGGCTGGGGGCGTCCCCGCTGCCAATGGCCGTGGGTGAGTTTTTCTCCCCCCAGTCAGTCCGGTAATTGGTATCAGCACAGACACTCACCTGTTTACTAGTCTGCAGATCCTCAGGCTTTACCAGTTCCAACGCTGGCCTCTGTCTTATAGAGACACCGTCCATTTTCACAAGGCATGTTAGGGTACGCCCAGACTACCTGCCTGCGCTCCCCGCCGACTCCGGAACTCCACCAGAGCAAGCGACGGTAGCAGAGTCGATGGGGGAGCCGCGACCGTCTATCCCTCGCTGTGAGGACGGGAGGTAAGTTGGAATAAGATACATCGACTTCAGCTACGGTATTCCCATAGCTGAAGTTGTGTATCTCACATCGACACCCCCCTCCCAAGTGTAGACCAGGCCTTAGACTCAAGGTTCTTTTGTCCTTCCCTTACCAGCCTCTGGAATCAGATGTCAAGTCCACTAGGCGATTACAAGTCATATCCAAAGTGTCTAGAGATGAGGGTTTGTCTGCTTCCTCCTGCATCCTTGTAACCCAGTAACTGGGAACCCCATCTTTCCTCAGTACCTGGGTTACAGGCGGCTTACTTAAGGAATCAACACGGAGACATTCATGTTCCAACAACATTGTCTCCCCAACAGGCTGGTTAAACTTATAGGGCTGTTTAAATTCTTTAACCATTTTTATTTCATTTGAAATCTTTTCAAAGCTCTCCTCGCCTGCTCTTTCCAAAGCAAAGTCAGTGGATCGATACCCCGCAGAAAGACTCTGGCAGTTAGGGTCTGGAGCAAGTCTCCCAAACAAGGGGTTGCTTTCTGTATGCAGGGATTGACCCTGAGTTAACTCAATCAAATCGCTTCCAAGCTCATCCGTTGCAGCAAACTGCTTGCAAACAGTGCCCCGAAGATTTTTCTCTTCAGGAATCTTTCTAAGCAGCAACTCATTTGTCACAGAAATTCTTCCCTTAGCCCAAGGTGACCAGGGTTTCTCTAAAGCTGTGGTTCTTCACCTGGGGTGCACGCCCCCCCTGGGGGTGTGAGATGCCCTTTCCGGGGGTGTGAGACATGTCAGATTTTTTTACAAGGTAAATCATCGAAAACACAAATTAAGCACAGGCACGTAAGTACAACTACTTCGTGTCATCAAACCTGTGTGCGTATTAACATTATACATTTTTTAACGATTACTGTAATATACAAACAAAAAATATATCTAGGTTTAAAGAACTGACCTACTTCAATGATTTTTGATAAGGGGCGCGAGAATATATTTTGAGACCCAATGGGGTGCAGGCTGCAGGAAGGGTTAAGAACCAGTGCTCTAAAGGAGCATTTTCCTGAGCAACAATAGACTCTTTCTGGGTTTCACTTCAATGCAGAATCACCTCTGTCTCATCAGAAGGATTTTCAAAAAAAACAACAAACCCTTTCAGGTAAACTGCTGGATTTCGTAGTCACAAGATTAGAAGCAAAAACAATGAGGTGTCTTTGTGGCACTTTAGAAACTAAGGAATTTATTTGGGCATCAGCTTCCATGGGCTAAAACCCACTTCATCAGATGCATGGAGCGAAAAATACAGTAGGCAGGTATAGATATTACAGCACATGAAAAGTTGGGAGTTGCCTTATCAAGTGTGTGTGTGAGGGGGGTCAGTGCTAATGAGGCCTATTCAGACAGGGTGGATGTAGCCTGTTCCCAGCTGAGAAGAAGGGGTGAAAATCAACAGAGGGAAAATTACTTTGTGTAGTGCTAATGAGGGTCTGTGTTATAAGTTTCCACAATGTCAGTGGGTAATACAGTCAAATTAACTTCACGCTTTTCTTGTGCCCTGGCTATGCTATCACCCTGAGCAGACTAGGTTGTCATATCTTTACCCAGCAACACACTAACAGGCAAAATAGAAGCACCAGAATCACTTGGTCTCTGGCAGCTATTTATGACGTTAACGGGATGCAATCTAGTTACAATGGCATCATCCCTAGCAGACCCAAATTCAGGACCACTTCCTTCCTGGGCTTTAGTTGTATCCAGAATCAGCTCTGGGTCAACTGATACATTTTCAACCATCATAGACTGGCAGGCTTCTCCTGTCTGCTTTGCAGACAGAAAAGAGCTGGAGAAACATTCCCCTTTACCAGCCACACTGCTTGCGATCTCATTCCCCTTGTCCCAGCACACATCACTATTCACAGACTATTGCTCAGAGATTGGGGTAGCTCCCTTCATGGACAAGTCATTACCCTTAACAGACACAGGGACATTTCCTCCACTGTCACAATTCTCCACGCTGGTAACAGGTAAGGCACAGGGATACTCATTTTCCACCAACCTTCCCTTACCAAACTGCTGATTAGACAGAGCCATCAGCTCCCAAGGCTGTCTCTGCTCATCTAAACTCTCTTTGCCTTCCCCTCCCTTAACAGAGAAACTGCTGTTTTCCACAAATAGTGTCTTATCACACTGCGCTACTTTAAACACATCAGTCATCACCTTTACCTGGGCGAGGCTGACTTTCCCAAGCTTTACGAGCCAACGTTCCATCACCCATAAAACATTTACCCTTTTCTTCCTCGGTCCGGGCTTTACCCTGACAACCAGCTTCAATTTACTCTAGAGAAACATCTCCCTGAGCCTTCTCTAATGCCAGATTCACTTCTGAGATACCAGACGGACAATTAGGAATTTTTCCCACATATGCACTGCTTCTTTGCACAGACAAAGAGCCATCTTCCTCCGATCAACCTTTGGAGAAACCCTCCGTAGGCAAATCCTTGCCCCTAGCAGACACAGGTTCAGGATTATTTCTTTCCTGTGACTGGTTTATGTCATCAGCTTGACTGAACAAAGTTTTAATATCATCCCCAATCTAAAGATCCGTAGGCAATAACTTCCTTACACCAGCAATAACTTCATGTTTAACACCATTCCAGTCAAGATGGATTCTGGCTAATGGCACATGTACAGAAAACTCATAGAGGATCACAATATTCACACTCGGATTTGGTAAATAATCTTCCTCTTTGGTAAAATCTGTGTTAACAACAGTGACGTTAGAAGCTGTAATTTGCCCTAAACAGCTTTTCCCATTGACTTTTACATTCTCTGCACAAGTTCTGGGGTTCCTTCACCCAAGCTCACACTAAAAGCATTTACATAAAAGGTGGCAGCGTTGGGGTAAATTTGGTTACATGCAGACAACCGTTTAGAGTCAAACAACCTACCAACATTGTTACAAACTGGATAGATTCTAGCCCCACCTTTGCTGTTATGAGGAGCTGGTTTTTCAGGATGATACACTTCCTGTTCTTCCTTTATTCTCCTGAGCCGGAGCTGAAGTCTGTCCACTTTTGCCCTACCTTCTAGTTCCTGCAATCGACTATCTGCCATTCTTTGTTCATGTTCAGAACCCAGGTGTTCTCTCTCAGCAGCTTCTCCTTCCATATCAGCTATTTTTTGCTTTTGTTCAAGTCCTAGCTGCTGGTTTCTCACCACAAGCATTTTCACTGGCTCTGCTTCCTTAGCCCTGGCAATTAACAGATTTTTCACTTCCTGCTCTGGGGCCTTTTGCTTAAAATACAACCCTCTTCTAAGCACAATTCTTCCAGGCTTTTCTGTCAGGAAGAATCTTATGATCATGGGTCACTCACTGTAACTGATTTTTAACCCTTAAACTTGCCAATATCAAAATTAAATGTTGACAAGTGTGTGGTTCTGATCCAAAACCCAGTTAACCTGTGGTAATGTGCATCCAAGCACAACTACACCACCGTGACCAGGGTCCTAGTGGGAGCCAACTGAGGTCACTCAATTAGGGTGAACCGCAAAGAATGGAGCAGACAATCCCCATAAAGCTGGTGGACGTTCCAGTACTTAGATTTACCAGCCAGCATAAAACAGCTTCGTTATTACCTCACTGGTTACTCAGACGTCCAAACAACACAGTTCCCTTAGAGTGATCTGGCCTCAGGCCTCCATCCAGGTACCCACATCAAATATGATGAACATTTTTGGGAATCTCATTTCGTCATATAAAAGAAAAGGTTCTACCAACCCCGAAGGATTGGACACATCTGAGATGACAGAATCAGGACCCAAGACTCTTTAATACAATTTCATGTCTTCTGACAAGTTGGAGTCCCTCAGGGAACAAAAGGTCATTAGGATGACTTTGAAGGACGTCCATCACCACTACTTACCTATAAGAATTAACATAAGGCCATTTGCTTGTTTCTCCACCATTCACAGTGCAGTTCAAAGAGAGATGAATACTGAGATGTCCCATGTTTACAATTCATTTACATGCTAGGATGTTCTTTTGAGCGCTGAGTGATCAGAATACAGCATAGAGAGGGACTGTTGATTACATTGTCCTCCTACTCATACATTATCTCCCCACATGTCTTCTGTGCCTTATTTATTTTGCAGGATAACCCTTTCTTGCCACGCATCTCAGTCCGTATGTGTGCTAGACTCCTAGCAGGTTTCATGGGTTCTAGATCTCTCTTCTTTTTAACATCATGATGTGAACTTGTAGGTTCCAGATTCCTTATTGATTCTAGAATTTCATAGGTGCAAGGTCTCTGAGTGCTTTAAAACCCAGCAACATCCCATGAGTTCTAGATTTCTGCCTGCCAATCTGTAGCTGGCTGTGGAATCTAGACCCCTTGACAATTTTGGAGCCAGAGTCAAGAGCTTCTTTTACAAAAACAACCTCTTCTTCTAGAATTAGGGTGACCAGATATCCTGATTTTATAGGTACAGTCTTGATTTTTGGGTCTTTTTCTTATATATGCTCCTATTACCCCCCACCCCCATCCCAATTTTTCACATTTGCTGACTGGTCACCCTAATCTAGAATCTAGAAGCTTCTCCATCACAATGAACTTCCCCAGTTTTAGACAGCGTCTCTCTCTCTCTTTCAAACTGGCACAGGACCACTTTGAACAACAGCTGTGACTGGTCCCCTCTTGAGAATTCTAGGCATTCTAGATGACCCAGATTTGAGAAGAGACAATTGCAGGAGAGACTGTAGCCAAAAACTCCTGACAAACTCCAGACCTAAGTACAGAGGTAAAAACTAATCTGGATGAGGAATAACTAGTGCCAAAATAACTTATGTTCTGGATTGTTTGTAGTCTTCAGTAATCAAATAGGTTCCAGACATTTTGTAAATATCCACTGAAAGCATCTAGAATTTAGAAACGTCTGCAGTTTGCTTTCAAAGATGGCTGACAGCTAGACTAATGCGAGACACAAGGGATTTTGTTGGTCTGCAAAACAATGTAGTCTCTAATGTTCATTTGATCCAGAATGCAGAATTTTTCTCTTGGAGCTGGGTAGTTCCTAGGTTCTAAATCAGTCCAAGCTCTTAGTGGTTCTAATCCCCTTCTGAATGACATGGTTCCAAGATTTCAGAGGATCTAGAATATAAAATCTTTCTTTTACAGCAGTGAGACATCTATATTCTAGATCAGGGATAGGCAACCTATGGCACGCATAGCGAAGGCGGCACGCGAGCTGATTTTCAGTGGCACTCACACTGCTTGGGTCCTGGCCACCGGTCCTGGGGGCTCTGCATTTTAATTTAATTTTAAATGAAGCTTCTTAAACATTTTAAAAACCTTATTTACTTTATATACAACAATAGTTTAGTTCTATATTATAGACTTAGAGAAAGAAACCTTCTAAAAACATTAAAATGTATGACTGGCATGTGAACCCTTAAATCAGAGTGAATAAATGAAGACTCGGCATAGCACTTCTGAAAGGTTGCTGACCCCTGTTCTAGATTAAGCCTAGTCTCTTCTGAATGACATAAATTCTAGTTTCCAGATGGTCTAGAACATTGGATTTTTCTTTGAAAGTGCTACTTCTTCTAGATTCCATATTAACACCAGTCAGAGTGATTCTGAATACATCGGGTTCCAGATTTTGTTCTGGCTAGACATCAGGGTCTGTATTCTCAGTGCAATCTCTGCATTCTAGCTTCAGTCAGTGCAACAATAGTTCGAATACCCTGCAGGATGCGGCTGGTTCTAGGTGACAGTAAGTCTAGAATGAAGGGCTTTTTGACTGATGTGGCTCATAAATTGTGCTCTAGATCAAAGAGAAGGTCTGGGCTTGATGTAGGAATTATTGGGTGTGGTTCTCTGGTCAGTGTTACACAGGAGGTCACCCGAGATGCCCATAAATGCCTTTTATGGCTTTAAAATCTATGATTCACAAATTTTTGATCTGTTCAAGGCACAAAAGAACCCAGAACAACACACACACACACACACACACACACACACACACACACACACACACACTCTCTTACTTGTTGGATCAAACCAATTCATGAAAACAAGAGAGAAACACTAGTTATTTTAACGGGAGTGGGGTCTAGTGGTTAGAGCGAGGGGGCTGGGAGCCAGGGCTCCTGGGTTCTATCCCCAGCTGTGGGGTCTAGTGGTTAGAGCAGGGGGCTAGGAGCCAGGACTCCTGGGTTCTATCCCCAGCTCTGGGATGAAAGTGGGGTCTAGTGGTTAGAGCAGTGGGGGCTGGGAGCAAGGACTCCTGAGTTCTGTCCCCAGTGCTGAGAGGTAAGTGAGGTCTGGTGGTCATCAAGACTTTGTCCCAGCATCAAGAAGAGAACCCAGGAGTCCTGATTCCCAGTTCTGTGATGCACATTTTAGACACAGCAGCAGACAGTGAGTAGAAAATGTAAAATAGACAGATTAATGGATTAGATTAAACAGATTAATGAAATCGCATTCGATTACAAAGATGTAACGGATTCTTGAATAGATTATCAGGATTATATTAAATACCTTACACAGAATCAGATTGGATGTTTTCATGATTTTGATCCAAGGGCTTGGCGGATTCACTGAACAGATTAGATGGGATAATTGAAAAAGCTGCAGCTGGGTCTTCACCGAGGTGAAATCGTAGTTTAGATCAGAGGGGTAGTAGAAATTAGCTGGTTTCCTTCTGGATAGATCAATTCGATTTACAGGATTAAGGGGCTTGATGAGATGAAAGAGACAAATGGAGAAAAATGAAAAAAATTGCAGCCATAAATCAACAGGAAAATAGAAAATCATAGATAGAGCCATGTGTTTGGGGAGAGACAGGTGGAGGCAGGGGACAGGGACAGATATATGGGGGGAGTGTATGGGGATTGATATATGGGGGGATGTACGGGGGTGAATGGAGGGGGTATACGAGTGGATGTACAGGAGTGTACGGGGATGGATGGAGGGGGTGTATAGCGATGGATAGTGGGGGGTATATGGGTGGATGTACTGGCCTGTACAGGGATGGGTAGAGGGGGGTGTATGGGGTAGACTGAGGAGGTGTATGGGAATGGATGGAGGGGGTGTACAGGGATGGATGGAGGGGGGTGTACAGGGATGCATGGAGAGGGGTGTATAGGGATGGATGTACAGGCATGGATATATGGGGGGTGTACAGGGATGGATGGAGGGGGTGTATAGCGATGGATAGTGGGGGGTGTACGGGTGGTTGAACAGAGGTGTACAGGGATGGATAGCAGGGGGTGTACGGGTGATGTACAGGGGTGTACAGGGATGGGTAGAAGGGGGTGTATGGGGTAGACTGAGGAGGTGTATGGGGATGGATGGAGGGGGGTGTACAGGGGTGGATGTACAGGGATGGATAGAGTTTCCCGTCCTCACACCCTCAAGCCCAGCACACAGGCTGGGTGTACCTAGCATTGCACTGCAGCTGTTATCCATAATCCCAGCCCCTGCCTGCTCTGACCACTAGACCTCACTCTCCTCCCAGTCTCGGGGATAGAACCCAGGAGCAGGGGCCGGCTCCAGCCCCAGGGCGCCAAGCGCGTGCTTGGGGCGGCATGCCGTGGGGGGCGCTCTGCCAGTTGCCGGGAGGGTGGCGGGCAGCTCTGGTGGACCTCCTGCATACGTGCCTGCGGAGGGTCCGCAGGTCCCACGGCTCCGGTGGAGCATCCGCAGGGACGCCTGCGGGAGGTCCTCCGGAGCCGCGGGATCGGCGAGCGGCAGAGCGCCCCCACGGCGTGCCGCCGTGCTTGGGGCGGTGAAATGGCTAGAGCCGGCCCTGCCCAGGAGTCAGGAGCGGCACCAGGGTTTTTGCCACCCCAGCGTTCGGCAGCAGGGGTCCTTCTGCTCCGTATCTTTGGGGCGCTTTGGCGGTGGGTCCTGGAATGAGTGAAGGACCCGTTGCCGAATTTCCGCCGAAGATGAGGAGCGGAAGGACCCACTGCTGCCGAATTTCCACCGAGGGTAGCTAAATGCCAGCCCCCAAATCCTGCCACCCTAGGCAACCGCCTAGGGGAAACGCCAGCCCTGCCGGGAGTCCTGGCTCCCTCCCACCCCCCCGTTCCAATCACTAGACCCACTTCCTAACCAGAGCCAGGGATAGAACCCAGGAGTCCTGGCTCCCAGCCCCCGCTGCTCTAACCACGAGCAGGAATCTCCACAGCTCCCTCTCAGTCTTGCTGCTCTGTGGCCGGTTGCAATAGGAAATCAATGGGCCAATTTACAGCCTGGTCCATTCCCTGGTGGTTTATGGGCTTCTCTGAGCCTATTGATCGGGGCGGCTGAGAGCCGGGGTCAGGCAAAGCAGCGTGATCCCAGGCCTCGACCTCTACACCCTGCACTGGGACCACAGCAGAGGGAGCGTCCCCTTTCCTGGGTCCATTTGGGAGGGTTGCACTGAACAGTGAGGACTGGAAGCCAGGACTCCAGGGTTCTCTCCCTGGCTCTGGAAGGGGAGTGGGAACTGGTGGTTAGAGCAGGGGGGCTGGGAGCCAAGACTCCTGGGTTCTTTCCCTGGCTCTGGGAGGGGAGTGGGGTCTAGTGGTTAGAAGGGAGCAGGTTGGGGGCCTCCCCTGGCAGGCAGGGCTGGTCCCCATGCCCAGGCGACACTAGGGGGCGCTGTGCTGCAGGGGGCGGGGCAGGGCAGGGTGGGGGCTTTCCCCCACCCTGCCCCGCACAGGCAGTGAGGTCTGGCCCTGATGCGCAATAGGCTACAGGTCTCAGCTGGGCTCCTGGGTGCTACCGTAATGCTAAGAACACTCGTGCAGCTAGATCCCCTCTGGGCTGGGGGCTGCAGGAGCAGCTCCTGTGCTGATGGGCCCGGTGAAGGAATCCGCCTGCCAGCCCTGTGAGGGAAGGTGGGAGGTGAAGGCAAAAATCAATGAGGCTGCAGAATCCGCAGGGAGAGAGACAAATGAGGCGAAAGCCCCGACGTGCATCATCCTGGACGTGTTTCAGGTGCAGTTAGCAAACCGGGAGGGGACAATGCAGAAATAAGAGATACCCCTCCCTTGCTCTAACCACTAGGCACCACTCCCCTCCCTGAGCCAGGGATGGAACCCAGGAGTCCTGGCCCCCAACCCCCCCGCTCTAACCACTAGGTCCCACTCCCCTCCTGGAGCCAGGGATGGAATCCAGGAGTTCTGGCCCCCAGCTCCCCCCACTCTAACCGCTAGGCCCCACTCCCCTCCCTGAGCCGGGGACAGAACCTGGAAGTGCTGGCCCCCAGCCCCCTCCTCTAACCACTAGGCACCACTCCCCTCCTGGAGCCAGGGATAGAGCTCCCAACCCCCTGCTCTAACCACTAGGCACCACCCCCCTCCCTGGGGATAGAACCCAGGAGTGCTGGCCCCCAGCCCCCCCACTCTAACCACTAGGCCCCACACTCCTCCTGGAGCCAGAGATAGAGCCCCCAACCCCGTGCTCTAACCACTAGGCACCACTCCCCTTCCTGAGCCGGGGATAGAATTTTTCTCTCTAATTTTTTACATCCATGTGCGGAATGAATTTTGTTATATGAGCCAACATGGAGGTGATGTGTGGTGGGGGTGGGGCCGAGGGGTTTGGATTGTGGGAGGGGACTCAGGGCTATTGTGTGGGCTCCAGGGTGCAGGCTGCCCCAGGGCTGCAGCTGGGAGACAGTTTTCCTCCCAGCCCTCTCTCCCCGCAGCAGCTTGGGGCCAGGTGAGAGATGTCTCTCCCTGGCTGCTGCAGCTCCGGCAGGGCTGGGCTGGTGGAGGGACAC